>NW_024081038.1:1667835-1698530 GCF_003009895.1 Hyaena hyaena
TGCATATTTTTACTGTTCATCACATTGAAGATCTCCTGCCATTCCTTTCTGGCCTGCCAAGTTTCAGTAGATAGGTCTGTCACCACTCTGATAGGTTTGCCGTTGTATGTTAGGGCCCTTTTCTCCCTAGCTGCTTTCAAAATTCTCTCTTTGTCCTTGTATTTTGCCATTTTTACTATGATATGCCTTGCAGAAGGTCGATTCAGATTATGTCTGAGGGGGGGGGGGTCCTCTGAGCCTCTTGTGTTTCAACATTTACTTCCTTCCCCAGGTCGGGAAAGTTCTCTGCTATAATTTGTTGCAGGACTCCTTCAGCACTTTTCCCTCTCTGTTCCTCTTCTGGGATTCCTATGATACGGATATCGTTGCGTTTGACCGTATCGCTGAGCTCTCGAATTCTTCTTTCATGTTCCTGGATCAGTTTGTCTCTTTTTTTGTCAGCTTCTTGTTTTTCTATAATGGTGTCTTCTAGATCACTTATTCTCCTTTCTGCCTCTTCAATCCATGCATTGGAGGCCTCTAATTTATTATGGATCTCATTTATCGCAGTTTTTAATTCTTCAAGTCTATTTTTATTTTCCATTCTGTCTGTAGCCATACTTACTTTGATGTCCCCTATGTTTTTTTCAAGCCCAGCTATTAATTTTACCATTATTATTCTAAAATCTTGTTCAGTGATGTTGCTGATGTCTGTTTTGAGCAGTTCATTAGCTGTCATTTCTTCTTGGAGTTTCTTTGGAGGAGAGCTATTTCGTTCCATCATTTTAGTTAGCTTTCCGGCTCTTGTTGGATTTAAAGACCTGTTATGCTCTCTGTATCTATGAGAGCTGCTGTATCCAAGAAGACTCTTTGACTTTCCAGGGCCTATCCTTTAGAGAGTGTAGTTTGAATGGTATCTCTTGGTCTCTCTTGTTGGGACCTTGGTTATTGTATTTTCCTATTTGTAGTGATATTTGGGACTCTCCACCTTGTGTACTCTGGCTTGTTTCTTGAGGTAGCCATTAGTAGGCTTTCTCAGTGGATTCTGCGTCCTTTTTCTCCCAATCTCTCAGGTTTTGTAAGGTTTCCAATGACTTCAGATCTTTTCCGTGTGATGTATGGGCGAGAGTGCAAGTATGGAGCTCCTTACTTCTCTGCCATCTTGCCCTGAAGCTCTTGGTATAATCCCCTTTGGCTTCCTGTAACACAAGTGTGGCTAACTTGAAGATGGTTTTGCTGACCGCTTCGATTTGCCCCTAGACTGGCTCAGGACTAGACTGCATGTTTATGTCCACTCCACGTATATTTATTCTGAACCGATCCAGCTCAGACAGGTCCAGGGGTCCCTGAAGGATGGACGGTGTCGGCGAGAGAGAGAGTGAGCCCCGAAGATTCTTTCTGATCACCAGCCAGGCATCTCTTTCTACCTGATATTTTTAAAAGTCTTTATGAAACAACTCTGGGTGAAAAATATGAACTAATCAAATGTAGAATTTTAATAAATGGTACATAATGAAAATACTTCACACCAGAATATATATAATAAAATAAAAGCAGAAATCAGAGAAAAAGACCTTTATTTCCAAACAAAAAATAAATGCAATCCCTAAATTTACAAGATGAGAACAAATGAAGCGAAAATAAAGCAAAAAGAATAAAGATGAGTGAATAAGTAAAAAATGTATATAAATTAAAAACATACCTAAAAAATAAAAATTCTTGTTATTTTGTGGTAGGCTCCCCTCCCTAAGGAGAGAAGAAAAAAAAAAAAAACAAAGAGAGAGAGAAAACAAAACAAAAACAAAAAAACCTTCAAGGTAACCTGGCTATGCGCCTACGTGACAGCATCCCTCATGACCTTGTAACTGAGACTACTTAATCAGACTACATGTTTGTGTGTGTTACTGTATATGGGAGACAAAAAATATAAAATGTAAACAACAACAACAACAACTATGCCACGGGATGTTCAGGGCTCAGTTCTTTGGGTACAAACCCAACTGAGTGGTGCCTACGGGAATTAAATTCCTTCCTGGAAAGAAAAGCCATGGTGTCATGGCTCTCTGTGTGAGAATATTGCTACAATTTGATACAATAAACACAGTAGAATAAATGAGATAGGGAAACCTAAGGACTCCATAAAAATCTGCTTTTTGCTCCTTTTCTTGTTTCTATTCTTGCTAGGACTTGCACTCTGTTTTGTGTAAAATACATATATACAAGTAATGTATGTCCTCCTTGTTTAAAATTTTTTTTAATGTTTTATTTATTTCTGAGAGAGAAAGACAGCGTGAGCAGGGGAGGGTCAGAGAGAGAAGGAGATACTTAATTGGAAGTAGGCTCCAGGCTCTGAACTAGCTGTCAGCACAGAGCCTGATGTGGGGCTCGAACTCACGAACTGTGAGATCATGACCTGAGCTGAAGTCGGACACTTAACCGACTGAGCCACCCAGGCACCCCATGTATGTCTTCCTTGTAAGGGGTAAGGAATTCATGATTTCTTTAGCATCTTCCAACACAATAGATAACATCTAAGGAATGACCGGGCAAAATGACTGGACAAAGCCATGATATGCATATTCGAGACGACCCGCACCAGACATCAGGATGTCTAGACCCTCTGGCTGTAAGGAATAAGTGACTTATGAAGGACACCTGGAGCTTTGTCTTTTTTCTAACCAGTTCTGGATGCCTGAGAGGACAGGTACACCAGACCACTATCCTCAATAAAAATCCCAAACCCCCAGCAAAGACAAGACTCTCTCTTCCTTTTCCTTTCTGAGTCTCCCAGGTGTTCTGTGTCTAACTCTCTATATTGTCAATAAATTCTGTTCTCACTCCCTTCTGGTTTGTGTTTGATTTCTATCTTTTGTGTAGCCAAGGATTCTCTTGGATGGTTCTGTGGTACTTCCCCTCTGCCAATCTGCCTATATCAGAGCTAATTCTAATCAAGCATAAAAGAGATACCTCACATATATAAAAAAATGACAAGAAGAAATAATTACTAAAGCTGATTAAATAAGATAGGAGTGATTAGAGATACTTTGCACAATTCTATGCAAATAAATTAGAAAACCTAAATGGAATTGATAATGAAATACATTCTACCAAAATTGATCTCAGTAGAAAGTACAAATTTGCACTAAAGGAATAAAGCTAAGAATTACTCCGGATACTGAAGTAAGCCCTTGGGCTCTCTAAACAATAGACATTGATAAGAGGCTAAATGGGAGTTTCATGCAAGGCTACTTTGGGGTTTATGCCAGCACACAAGGGATGCAGCACAAAAGAAAGAATCCTCAGGCTAATATCCCAAGGAGAGATCAGGGAGAGGTTTTAAAGAGACAGAGGTAGGAAAAGGGTGATGTCTAAGCCTGGAGAGGTGGGATTTTTAGCACCTGTGCACTTAAAGGTCATGCTTTTTCATATGTTGCATGTCTAATTAACATGTTAAATCTCCATCACTGGGTGTGATTTTTAGTATTAAAATGATGGGAAAACATTAGTGAAAGTTCAGCACTGGGGTCCATCTTGGTGCAGACTGTTTAGGTCAGGTCTTCGGTAATCTTTGCATCATAGTCCATCCTTCCCATAGCATTGTGCCCCCACATTCCTGCAAGCTATGCTACTCAAGGGTACAGTTTTGGCTGTCCAGGAAGATCTACTGCTCAATGACATAAAGTTTCAGCTATCCAGGAACATTGGATTTGGCAGGTAGAGTTGATTGCATCCAAGTACAGTCCCTGCTCTACCTCACTCCCACAAAACAAAAACCCCAAAACCTCATTAGATTCAGATGATTTTTATAGGAAACTAAGAGAGAGACAGAGAGAGAGAGAATTCCAGAGAAAGAAAACATTCCTATTCTTCCTTACAAGGAAGTATTACATTGATGGCTGTAACTGATAAAGATCGTACAAAAAAGGAAAACTAAAGCCTAACTTCTTTATAAATATTGATATAAAATTGTAATGAAAATATCAGCAATGCAGAATTCTTCTACTACACCAATTCTTCTGCTTGCTCTATTCCTTTCCAGGCTACCTATGACAGCTTTGTCTAATAACTAGTTTTGTAATCCCAGGTATTCTTCTATGTTCTGTAGGCTATGACATTCTAAAAGTGGAGGACCAAAGATTCTGGAGGCTCTTGCTTCTCCATAGGATACCCTTTCTTTGTCCTTGTTCTCTTCTCTTGGGTCTTTTTCCCATGGGGAATCTTCTTCTGTCTCTTGGAACTCTTCTACCTTGGGGCTGGGTGTGGGGAGCTGACGGTCATCCTGTTTGTGAGGATCCACTACTGCCAATGATGCCTCAGTGGAAGCCAGGGTGAAACCCAGGGGAAAGCAGTCTATCTGTCCCCATTGGCACTGTTGCAGCGTACCTTCCTCATCTCCTGCGGGGACTACTTGCATTAGCATCTCTTTTGCCTACTGCATTTCACTGCCCACTTTCGTTCTGTCTAGGTTTACATTCTGGCCTGTTCTCTGAATTATCCTGTAGGCCACAGGGACCCACAGGTTTTAGAGTTGAAACTTTTAAGCACAGCAGTTTTGGGGACTAATTCTCTTGCATACTTGAAGAGTGGACCTTCTAATAGACGCTAAACCCAGTAAATTGGATTTAAACTGCCCTGTGTCATTATTAAGAGTGTGCTGGGTCAGGCTGAGGAAGGCATGAAGCACCCCACTTCCCCTCAAAGGCAACAGAAGACCTCTCACCATTCACATCACTGATAACTTGGTCTGCTGAGGAACTGGGGAGCTGGGAGCATGCAGTATTGTCTCGTTATTTTTCATATTCTTATATATCTCTATATCTTTTGCCCTTATAAAAAAGAGAAATTATAACTTGCACCTGTTGGCTTCTCTTCCTTCCTTCCTTCCTTCCTTCCTTCCTTCCTTCCTTCCTTCCTTCCTTCCTTTCTTTTTTCTCTCTTTCTTTCTTTTCTTTCCTTCTTTCCTTCCTTCCTTTTCTTTCTTTCTTTCTTTCTTTCTTTCTTTCTTTCTTTCTTTCTTTCTTTCTTTCTTTCTTTCTTTCTTTCTTTCTTTCTTTCTTTCTTTCTTTCTTTCTTTCTTTCTTTCTTTCTTTCTTTCTTTCTTTCTTTCTTTCTTTCTTTCTTTCTTTCTCCTCTTGACTTCTTTCTTTCTTCTTTCCCATTCCTGGCCCATGATGATATCTAGGAAGAAGTCATGACGTTTAAAACATGGCCCATTCACCCCTCTAGCCTCATTTATTTTCATTCTCTTTCAAGTATCTTGCACTCTATCTTCTCTGGTTTATTCTCTGTTTAGAGAATATTTTGTCTTCTCCTATTTTTGTGCTGAGGTCCATGCCCTTTCCCTCAGTGTGAAAAGTTTATCTTCCTTGGTCTCCTTTATACTCTTTGTCTGTTCAAATAAGACTTTATAACACAGTGACATGAGATATATTTACCAGTGAAACCCATCATGAGTCTCCAGGTAGAATTGAGGAACAGTGAAGTAGACTTTGAAAGATTAAGTATACTATGAGTGTGAAGAATTCTACAACAAAGTAAAATGAATTATGACTGCTAGAATTTGAATCCTGACTCTCTGGCTTACAAGCTCTGTGAACTTCTAGGCACTTCATCTATAAAATGTAGATGTAACAATAGCAGCTGCTTTAGAGGATTATGAAAAATGGAATGGGATTATCTTCATAAAGTTCTTAACAGGGCACTGGGCACAAAGCAGGATTTCATAAATTGAATCTTGGGATTCTGTTTTCCTTTCAGGGTTCACTCTATATTCTCTTAGGTATCCTCAGAACACTTGAAGAAACAAAGACTCTTTGTACACTAAGCATCTGTTTTCTTCTGTAATCTGGAAAGCCCCAGAGGCTAGAACACAGAGAAAAGTCAGTCTCTGAAGGAGTTTCAGTGTTTGGCTCTTGACAGAGACTAATGGAAGCTGGGGTGTCCAGGGAAAAAGCAGGATGGTAAAATCTTAAGGGGAAGGAGGACTCCAGTGGGAGGTCTTTAAAAGTGACAACACACTTATCATGACTTTATGTTGTTCATCTTTGATTTTGTGTTGTTCTTCCTGCTCCTCCTGAAGAATACTGAATAAATCCCCATTATTTTGAGTGAAAGAAATGTGGACACATCAGAGGAAGCTGAATAGTGAATACAACAGGAATGTGGGTAATTGACCTGGGGACCGGGTGTTGGGCTGATGGTCTTAAGGCCAGGGTCACCCTAGAAAGGAGGATGGAAGTCCTCCATCACACTATAAAGGGATGGTCAGGACTGGTGGGCAGTGGTGATTTGAAGATCACCTCTTGGAAATGATGAGGGGATGAGGGGAGAAAAAGGGAACAGGGAACACACAATTACTTTGGTTCACAACTGACAAAGGAGTAAGTCCAACTTTGGGATAACAAAGAGACAGTTTTCAGGGTCAAAAGGGAGTTATGAGAAAAGAAATTGAGCAGTAGGACTGATGGGGAGCATGTTTATTTAGTTGTAGAGGGGAGGTACAGGGTTATTAATCATAAACACAAAGGCTCCATTCAAATGAGTTATGCATTACTGCTTTTACTTTTAAGACAATGTTGATTTGAATTGTGTATTTCCCCCTCTTTAAATAGGATTGAAAAATCCTTACATACCTTTTGATCTAGTCAACAAGAAGTTGACTTGTCTAAGCTTTAGTTTAGTGACTGGCCCTCCAGATCTTTATGCAAATGTCTGCAGGATTGAAGGAAGAGGCAGATTCTGGGCTGAAAATGTTTTAGGAGAGCTCAACCAGAGCATTTTGAATAACAATGCACCTCAACAATTAGGAAGCAATTTGTGTCTGTATATTGCTCTGGGGAGTGGCTATGTGGGTGTGTTCATGTGCTAACTTAAAAAATTTTTTTTATCAAGTTGTACTCCTGAATCTGTGGATTTTATAGTATGTATGTCATACTTCAGTTAAAAAGTTAACAAATATGGCAACGGGCAGTCATGTTTTGGATAGGTTAAGTTAAATAAGGAATGAAGAGAAATCACTGGATTGGCTACACATCATTGATGGGGACCACTGTTGATTTTAGCAAGAAAATTTTTAGTAGTAATAAAGAGTGAAATAAAAACAAACAAACAAAAAAGATGACCAATCAAACCAAATGTCCTGTCGTTTGAAAAGACTAGTAAATATATAAACCTCCAGGTGTGTTAATAAAGAAGGAAAAGATATGAGAAAAATGAAACCTCATGAATGAAAGGTATGATTAGGTAGAAGTTGCCAGGGCTAGAGAGAGGAGGGATGGTCAGGGCACCAGCTGAGGCTGCCCTCAGGAGAAAGGTGGATTCATACAGGGCAGTGAGCCAGGAGAGGAGGAAGATCCTGGATCAGAGGTGAGTGGGGTGGTGGGTGGAGGCATCCTGTTTCGTCAAGCTCTTCTTTAGCTCTTTAAGCGATAATGGTCGACTCTGAATTTGTAGCATCCAGAAAACACATGGCAGTCTTAAGGATGTGCTGACTATTTTTTCCACCCTTTACCACCATTCTACTTCAAAAAGATTTCCATTGTCTTCTCAGTGCTATCACCAAAGATGTCTCACCTGGTGGTTATACACAGCAAGGTTCTTCTACTCTGAGCATGAAATAGAGCTCATGACTTTATTCAATCTGTCCCATTATAAGGCATTTCTGTGTTGTTTTTTTTTAAATTGGCCTCCAAGTCACACTTATCTTTTTGAGTATGCTATTCTGAGAAATCCAGAACTAAAAGATTAAAACAGGGAAAACAGGCTTTTTTTATTAGCAGTATTTTATTGAGCAACTAAGTACTGTGCATTGTGCTAAGCACTTTTGCAAAGCTTCTCACTTAAATCCCAAAAGATCTCTATGAATTAAGGATTATTACCCTCTTTCTACCAATGAGAAAATTAAGGCTTGGAAATTTTAAAAACTTAACCAAGGCAAAACAACTAGCAAGTCAAGAGTAGCATTTTCAGTCTAGGTAGTATGTACCTCATACCATTGCCTTTTAGCCACTTTGCTATCTTGTCTCTTGATGTAGGACCAACAACACATTGAGTGGAGTACAAAGAAGCATACAGGATTTATATCCTGTATTCTAAGGAAAGAGAAACTAGGGACTTGAGAAAGTTCACCAAGTGTCTCCCAAGACTGAGTGATACCAATAGAAGAATAAGGGCCCCTTGTAAGGAGTGTTCTTAAATGACTGAGCAGATGTACACATGCCCAAATATGGTATGAAATCATGGAAACTATCTATATAAAGGATAAAGTAACTAAAGGACATCATCCAGGAATGGAGTGGTGGTTAATGATGACTCCTTATACTGAGGGTGACTCTTTATGCTAGGTTTTACCCAACCATATTCCTACACATTAATATATGGTAACACTAGACTGTGGTAGATTGAGACTAAATATAGCAATGAGCAGAAACAGACAAGTTCCTGGTCAAGTAGCTATTTCACCAAAACTGGGTGAGGGAGGCCCCTAATATGACTATGGATAGATATATCTACCAATATATATATATATAATACCATTATATTATATGCCAGGTATATATATAATACCTGGTCCCTAATATGACACACACACACACACAAGCCTTGGAGTCACAGGTGTTAAAAGGAGCTGGAAAGACCTGGACTTGATTTTCAAATTTACTAACTGCTTGCTGTGTGATCTTGGACAAAATATTTAATCCCATTTTAACTGTATTAACTGTTTTATATGGAATACACATCCATTTTACAAATGGATAAATACATTCAGATTATGAATACTAGACTTCTCAAGTTAGTATTGGCACATACTATGTACATTAGGAAGTGTTTTCCTTTCTAAAGGATAAAACTTGTTATTTGAAATGTCTTGGTGGTTTAACATGAAGAGGGAGTTATATGACTTGAAGAATTATAAAAACCTATTGGGGGTCATCTATGAAGGAACTCTAAAGTTTTGTCTGTAGCCATTTAATCTACTAATTGAAACTAGCTCAACACAAATCCATGCTGAAAATTAGGGAAGGTAGGGATCACAAATACTTCCAGACAATTTATCATTGCCTATGGAAGTGGTAATGTTGTTCTCTGATGACTTTCTTTTCCTGAACTCATCAATCTATTTGTTCAACCAGAAGGATGCTTCATTCATCTACTGTCAAAGCACTATACTGGGGATACAAAATACGACATGTTATATCTTAAGAAGTTCATTGTTTCATTCAATAATTATTAAGTAACATGAACTGAACATACAAAGATAGGTGACAAACTCTTTCCTCTGTTTGCACAATCATTCTTTGGAAACTGTTTGCTATGAGTACATGTATTTCTTTTAATGTACATGTGGCACCACAGCAATGGATCACATACTTGGTATAAGGCCATGAACAAGACACACAGTTGATTGAATACAATGATGTCATAAGTAGAGTATTAGAATTGCTTAGGTCCCTCAGAGGTCAACATGAGAGATTTTATGAAAGTTCTGAAAAAGGTACCTCCCTCTGCATGGGATGAAGGGGCCATGAGCTGATATTTGAATAAACAGAATTAGTAAGGCAAAGAATACTGAGGGAGATGGAAGGTGGAACAGGATAAACTGGTCAGATGTTAGTTTTCTGATCCTGTAGTCCACTGAGCTGAAAGTGCCACCAGGTGCTCCTAGTACTATACAGCTGGGAGCAAGTCTTACAGGATTGCATTCATTTCTTACATCATTTTATGTGTTAACAGGAAAGAGTCTCATCTGTGATGCTGGGGACACCCTATAACTGCACAGTGGAAACCCCTGCCACCTTCTTCCTTGTGGGAATCCCAGGTTTGCCATCTTCACATCTTTGGCTGGCTATTTCACTGGGTGCCATGTATACCATATCCCTGTTAGGAAACACCCTCATCATGACCGTAATCTGGATAGATTTCACTCTACAAGAGCCCATGTATTGCTTCCTGTGTGTTCTGGCTGCCGTGGACATTGTCATGGCCTCCTCTGTGGTACCGAAGATGGTGAGCATCTTTTCTTCAGGAAATGGCTCCATCAGCTTTAATGCTTGTTTCACTCAGATGTATTTTGTCCATGCATCCACGTCTGTGGAGACAGGGCTATTGCTAGCCATGGCTTTTGACAGCTATATAGCCATCTGTAAGCCCCTACACTACAAGAGGATTCTCACACCTCAGTTGATGCTGGTAATGAGTATGGCCATCACCATCAGGGCTGTTGTATTCATGACTCCGCTGAGTTGGATGATAAGTCATCTGCCTTTCTGTGGCTCCAATGTGGTTCTCCATTCCTACTGTGAGCACATAGCTGTGGCCAAGCTGGCATGTGCTGACCCCATGCCCAGTAGTCTCTACAGTGTGATTGGTTCCTCCATTATTGTGGGCTCTGATGTGGCCTTCATTGCTGCCTCCTATAACCTGATTCTCCAGGCAGTATGTGGTCTGTTCTCAAAGAATGCTCAGTTGAAAGCATTAAGCACATGTGGCTCCCACATGGGGGTTATGGCTCTGTACTACCTACCTGGGATGGCATCCATCTATGTGGCCTGGCTAGGGAAGGATACAGTGCCTCTGCACACCCAAGTACTGTTAGCTGACTTGTATTTGGTCATCCCACCTACCTTTAACCCCATTATTTATGGCCTGAGGACCAAACAAATACGGAAGCGAACATGGAGCTTGCTGACACGCTGCCTCTTTGTCCACTTCAAACTGGGTTCATAAACACAAATTCTGTTCAGATCTTGAGCAATCAAGATGACTCAAGCATTCAAAGATGCCTTCGAAATCAGGAGGGCTTGTTTGGTTTGCCTAGCACCATAAAGAGTTCTAAGATGAAGCTGTGAAAGGTATTCTTGCCTAATTTTCCAGTTTATAGTAAGAATGTGGATGGAATGATTAATTTTATGACAACATCTTTAATGGTTTCAATCAACTAGTATCGGTATAAGAGATAAGTCTGGGCAGAGAATATAGATTTGGGGTTTTTCCTTCCTTAGCTTCTGACCCTTATGTTCAACTTAGTATCCTAAAAGTCTCCCTGCAGACAGAAACCAACTGTTTGGTTCCCCCACACCTGACTGATTTTCTAAGAATTGTTCATTTTTCATTTGATTATTATAGAAGCAATTGTTAATATATAACCCTACCTTCTGGCCCATTGACGAATCTACTCCACTTGGGTCATGTACTTATACCTTAACAAGAGTCCTTCTCTAGTCAAACTGGATCCCAGTTTATCTGAGGAGATAATAAACTTGGGATCACTGATTGTGGTCATTTTCTAACACATGAACTTGGAAAGAGAAATCTGTACCACAGCAAGATGGCACATGAGCAAGATGGGATGAAGAAACTAAGTCTCTGGTTCTCTGATTCCAATTTGTTTTGGACACCCAGGTACATCTGTTATTAAGTTTTATAAGATACTTCTTTTCCTTTTAATTTCTCTCCTACTGTGAAGCTATTTGGGGTCAGTATACTAATATCCAGGCTTTTGCTTTTAAACAGCAGAAGTTAAGGCAATATGAGTTTGGTTGTGGGTATATTCCTCTTTGCTTCCTAGTCCTGTTGTGTATATCTGAACTGTAAGGCATAAAAGAAGGGGATCAAACGTAACATAGGTCTTTCTTCATTTTGACACTGCTGAAGTGTGTTCTGGGATGAGGAGGTTAATAGAAAGCAATATCAATAATGAAGCTGAAATGTCACTATTCTTTCCCAGGTCACCAGATACTGGTGTTTGGGTTTTGTTTTTATTTCCCACTTTCTGAGTGTCTTAAACTGAATAACAAGTATATGTTAAATGAAGAAGATTTCACATACAAAAGACAAATATATTTGACTCTGGTACATGTGAAAATCTATCTTAATGAAAGATAATTTCCTAATAGTACTGACAATAAGTTATTATATCTGAGTCTTAATATTTCCTTGATACTGATGGAGGATACAATGTTATTTCATAGAAGGCACTAAAGATTAAAGAAAATAATGAATAGAGAGCACATAATACAACATTTGATATATTGTCTCTACTTAAAAAATATATGCCTAATTTCTAATTCTATAGTTTTAAGAGATAGATCTAGGCACTATTAAAACTGTATTCGCATGTAGGTCAGCACTCATGTGATAACTGTTCCAAACAGTCTGCTTAACAGCTTAGCATCCATACCTTTTGCAAGCACTGAAATTATTTACCTACTTAGAATGTATACTATTTCTGAATAACACTGAATCAATTTCTAAAAACCTGATAATGATGTACTGAGTTCCCAAAGAGTAGGAAAAAGAAACAACTCTTACAACCCCTAACATAAAAACAAATCAAGATCATGAGGTGGTTAAGTGCATTTGATAAGATTTCCATTTTGAAATGTCACACTATTCTTTCCCTATATGCAACCCAAAGAACTGACTATGCTCATCAAATACAAGAACATTAGATGTATTAAAGAATATGATGTAAAGTAACAAAGGCATAGTTTAGCCTGCACTCAAAACAGAAATTTCTTCTCAGCATTTCCTTCAGAAGTATGCCCTGCTTTAGTTTTCATTCATGGTGTTCCCTGAAACTAGCTGGGACCCACTGTTAGCCCTCAGACATTGAACTACATACTTCCAATGTGGACTAGTTCCCCATCATGGCTACCCCAAAACAAAAAATCTTGTGCTTCTCCAGATATATCAGATATGACCGCTGCCCTCTCATACCAAGCAATGTATGCCATTGAACTAGTGCCTGGGACCTGTACAGACTATCAGTGTTTGAATATTAAGAGATTAAAATCAATCCTGCATGGGGCATCCAGGTGGCTCAGTTAGTTAAGCGTTTGACTCTTGGTTTCAGCTCAGGTCATTATCTCATAGTTTTATGAATTTAAGCTCTGCGCTGACAGCACAGAACCTGCTTGGGATTCGCTTTCTCTCGCTTTCTTTGTCCTTCCTCCACTCACACTGTCTCTTCACTCTCAAAATAAATAAGTAAACTTAAAAAAAAAATCAATCCTGTTTGAAAAACAGGAGACTGAACTTCCTGTAGGGAGTCCAAGGATTTTCCCCATCTCTACACAGGACCTCCCTATTTTCCCCATTAATAGCCTTTTGCCTGAAGGCTCAGGCATTGCACTCCTCGGTATCTCTGCTAGTAAAATAAGGGTGGGCAAAGCTCATCCCTGTCTTGTAGTGAATGATGTCACAAAGCTGGAGGAGAGTGGTGCAGGCACTCTACCCTATTCACGGCCACTTACTTCTGCCCTTTCTGGACCGCTTTTGTAACTATCCTTTGAATTATTTTTTTTTTTAACAGAATTATAATTAAGTACCATCTAGTTGCTCATACCCCTATGAAATAAGAAGAGCTTATTTTTCGGTTTTGATTCTACAGATATGAAAGTTCCCTCACTTAAGTATTTACACAATCACATACAAGTGCAAGACTGGGCTATAATGGTGAACCAGACAAACAAGGTTCTTGTCTTCATGGGGTTCTTAGGAAGGAAGTAAGCAACAACCTGAGAGAAAAGGGTTTTCATACACTTAGGAACTTCAATATTCTTGCCTGATCTTAAAAATCAGACAGTATGAAATAAACAATGTATTTAACCTTGTACTTCTTCTCACAAGTAACCAAAACAAACAAACCTACCCCCAAAACCCATCCCCAAAACAGCATGTTATCAATGAAGCCATTTCACTACTTAATTCACTCTAGGTTTGAATGAATTTACCAGCTAATAATCCTTTTTCTAAAAGACTTCCAGCATTTGTCCTAATAAAACCATAGTAAATGAACAGCACTGGTTTGGTCCCTATCCTGTTCTAAGTATCCATGGACATAACTGGAAGCATTTCCTAAAAATCTATTTCTCAAGTCTATATACAATTCCCCAGGGACTCCTCCTATACAAAGACATGGTCTCTTTAATGAGGTCAGTTTAACCCTTTGCCAAGACCAGGTCTGTGACTTACCCGTTCATTCCTCTCCAAGTAGAGAATGGAAACTTCTCCCCTTCTGCTAATGCTTGAGGAGTGACTTGGAAGCATGGTGGGCAGAATGAGTTTATTTCTCCATTTGAGCCTGTTTTACCTCCTCCACACATGAGCACCCAGTACAATGGAAGTACAAAGACAATTTTTGCTACTCTTTATTACAGGAATTACTTTGCTTCTGCCTCTACCTGACCTGCTGTCTACTTTGCTGCCCAATCCTGACTTAACAGTCACTCCCTTCAAACTTAAACTATATCAGACGTTGTGTTCTGCAGCATCATGGTGACAATATGTGATGTATGCATCATGGTCCCTCACAATAGGCAAGGCCAATAGTTTCCATATGCTTGCCTTGCAGATGGTTTCCAGACACAATCATCCCCACATCATACTCCTAAGCCCTGTAATGAACTATTTTTGCCACACACAACCATCACGCTAAGGTCAACAAGCCCAGATATATAGTTTCAATTCCCTTTCATTATAACTTATGGTTCCTGAACTGGCTTTTTGTGCCTTGTCCTATTCTTTCTTCTATGCTTACCTCCTACTTTTCTCCTTCTGCCATAGATTTACAGAAGAGAAAGGCAGAATATTACCAGAGCATGAAAATTCCATTGGTGACAGAAAAATATCCAAATTTTAGCCCAACTATCTTGTGGCTAAGCCTTTGTACTAATGTACCTGTTTTGCATTTTTCTTTTTATTATTTCCATTCTCTACCCTGATGTCACAGTCCTCATTATAATCCAAGTACAAACACATATAATAGATGCACAACATAGTACTGTGGCCCAGAGTCTGCTACTGGCATGGGCACCTTTCTGTCTAAGGGCTGAGATTGTCAGGAGAAGCTCTAAGGAATAAACGCACTGCTGTAAAGATGCTGGCTATTAAGAAGGTAAGGCAGGAAGGCTACCACAGGTGAAATCTGTGGCTTGCCTTCCTCTGTCCCTGAGAAAGGAACAAAAGCATAGGATGGATCTGAGATCTTCACAACAATCCTGTGAGGCAGGAGAGTATGCAATTATTATACCCATTTTCCCATTCAGGACACTTACAATCTTTCAGACATGTGGGATGTTTGAGACCCAAATGTAATGAATGAAATGCAGACATGTGACCTGACAAGTGAGTTTGTCAATCTTGTTTCATTCAAATGTGAGAGGTACTTTATAATCTTTACAATAATCTTTCAACAGTTTTATGAGAAGTAACTTGCTGCATTAAGGCCATTTCAGTTTCTCCAACCATAAAGTGAAAATGAAAACAAGGCTCAGAGGTTTTTCTGATCCTGACACTCAGAGAAAAGGACAGGACCAGGACCTAGGTCTCCTTAGAGTCTGAGATAGAGTGATTTTCCCAGCTTTTGCTCAGAGAGGGTGGCCTGGGCAATGTCGCAATGATTTCTCTAGTTAGGAGGTCAGGGGACTGGGGTCAAACATGGGTTGCTCAGTAGAGCAGACCTCAGGAAAGCATCCTCTACTGGTATTGGCACAGCAGCCAGCTCTGGATATGGCTCTCGATATAGACAATTATCTCTTGGCTTTTTGGTAAACCCTGTACAGAGTTTCCTGAAGGCTGGATCTACTTCTTCATCCTCGCTGACTTAATTATGGCACCAAGAGGGACCAGGGGAGAGGAGCATGAGCTACAGACAGGACAAAGTCCTGACTCTTACATCAACAGGTTATCTTACAACAGCTCTGATCCTCACCCTCAGCCCCGTCATGATTCCCTCACAGGGGTGTCATGCTCACTTGACTGAGCCTCAGCTTTTTCAGATGAGTGACTTTGGCCCAGTAGCAACAGACCACTGAGTCAGGCAGAGGACTCCCTGGATCCTAGGCTCAGCTTAGTTCAAGGGGACCCTTGTTGGTGGCCAGGCCCACCAAGACCCCCGTGAGCCAGGCAAAACTCCAAGGCCTCTGGCTAGGATGGTGGCTCAGTTAATGCTCCTCATCCAGGGAGCAGATGGCCAGAGGAGCCGTGTTGTTAGCACCAATGCTATAGCAAGGACTAAAGTAGGGCAGGAGACGCCCAGGGAAGGGATAGTGGGGGAAAGTGAAAATGTGGGAGCCATTGTCAGTCACATTGTAGAAAGAGATATCATGGGCCTCATAATCCAGGAAGACTCCCACCCGGTGGGGAGGGACCGGCAAGGACAGGAGGGGGTATTCATCAGTGCCTGCTCGGTACTCATTTCCCTTCCGCAGCCTTATCACCCAGAATCCATAGTGGGGGGATAAATAGACCACCTCCTTCCGGTCTACATTTTCCTTGCACACTCCCAGGCCCCATTCTGACCTGTCTCCCACTTCCACCTCCCAGTAGTGCCGGCCCGAGGAGATGCACTCGCTGCCCAGGACGATATTGTAGCGGTAAAATCTCTCAGGATTGTCGGGCAGTTTCTGCTTGGTGTCTCCATAGCGCACGCATTTTCTGTCCTCGGACACAATGAGGCGGGAATAAGCAGTGTCTGGATCCAGGCGCACATCAGCTGGGGAAAAAGATCCTGGTTGGTGACACTGACACACAGCACAGGGCATGGGTGTGGTCTCTTCGATGAACACAGCCACAGATTTCTCACAGATGGGTGGGACTGGGGCTAGCTGGGGCACCCAGAGGCCACTGAACCATTTTCTTCCTCTAGGAGGGGTCCCTCCCACTGCCCATCATAACCTCTCCTAGTATTCATTACCTGCGTACGTCTTCAAAATCTCTCTTAGCCCCAGCACACGGCAATCTGTCTTCAGCTCCAGGGAGACTGGTTCCGGCCGCTGCAGGCTCCAAGACTTGCTCCTGGCAGAGAAGTGGTAACTCTTGGGGCCAGAAGTCCTGGCTCTGCCATCTGGGCCTTCTCTTACTACAGGAAGGATGGGCTTGGCCAGGGACAGTCAGTGGGGTGCCCCTCCCCACAACGCCAGGCAAAGCAGAGATGTGATGATTATTTGCCTGAGCCTGAACAGTGTGGCACAGAGACAACACACGCATTCCCATGCATGTGCTGGGGGAGGGTCAGATGTGCAATGGGCTACTGGGAGAGGGAGCAGCATGCCACAAAGGAGGATGGCTAATACCCTGGCTGGAGTACCAATGGAGACATCTTTTTTCCCTTCCTGGGCAATCTACTTAAGACTACATATTTTATAACTTTACCTGAAATTCTTATTGGTACTACTGGAAATAAGTTTGACTGACTACAAAGAAGGAAGGCTGATGAACAAAGCTTCTTTAGTAAATATAAAGGAAGATGATTATGGACCAGCAGCTGCTCTTCTGTGGGTATGAGGTCTATATTCCTTCCCTACTTCTGCCTCTGGCTAGGCCCCACTATCCTTTACAGGGCTGCCTTGGGGCTCTGAGGATGCGAACATACCTGTTTAAGACTTCCTGAATACCCTAGAAGGAAAAAAATATACAGCACATGAGTATGTGCTATTCCTTGGAGGGACCAGATAATACCAAGCCCTGGGAGGGGGTTTCTCTGAAGACAGCAAGGCTGGACCCATTGACTTCAGGTTCCACCTTGACTCTCAGGCCAGAGGGGAGGAATTGTATGAAGTCAGAGCTGCCTGAGTGCTGCCACAACTGCAATGCCATACTAGGGGTAAAGCAGCAGGCATTATTAGCAGAGGGGAGAGATATATGGGATCAATGTCTGACAGGCCCTGGTGAAGACTAGGTAGTTCTTTCCTGGAGTCCCATGTCATCTTTAGCTCTCATTCAGAGTTCCCAGGAACACCGCCCACATACCTGCAGCATCCAGCGGACAGACCTCTGAGACCTCTCTTCCAGCTCTGCAATCATCCCCCACAGCACCCGGCTCTGCTGGATAAGCTCATTACGATTCTGCTCCAGTTTTTGCATGGTCTCTCCCTCTTCTTGCTCTAGGCTGGCCAGAGCTGCAGCTGCTTCTACCTCCAGTCGTCGGCCTGCTGGCTGTTTTTTCTTTAGTAATCGCCGATATTTCTCAAACTCCCATATGATACTCTGCTTTCGGGTTTCTACCTGGATCTGTAGAGCCAGGACCAGAAATCAGTACTGCTACCTCTTTCTAAGGGCCGTCCAGGACTGAGGGCACTGGCACATGCAGACACACATACTCTGGAATGTGCTAGTACCAACTGTGTATCAGACACTGCAGAAGCCAGGATAAAGGATACTGATTTTCCTACCTTTCTGTTCCCAGGACTCCAGTACATGCTTCTGGGTCCCTAGTTACTACTCTTCTTGATCTTAGTAGGGCCCAGGATATTATCTTGGTACTATATGCTCAAGACTCTTCTATTTTCAGGATAATCTACTTTCAGAATAATGACCAGGAGGATTATACTTAGGCCTCTAAGGCAGTGTGAATTTACACTGTTAGTGTTCCTCCTTATTGATATTATATCAATTCAATATGCTCTTTTAGACTGGACCATTGTTACCTTCTGTAGATCAAAAGTTCTGACAGTTTGGTAGTTAATGGTTCTCAAATTTATTACAGGGACCATTTTCCAATAGTCTAGTAAGTTAACATTTAGTGACTATGCTCTCACTGGGGAAAGTGAAATAGAAACCATGTATTACTAAGCATTATGTAAATTACCAGCGTGAACTAATGCATAATTGAAATATGTAATTTTCCTTTCTCATGTGTGAGGACACAAACCCAGAGGTCATCCCTTTATCACTATCAAGAAACTGGAATTGATCCGGTACATGGCCTGCTTGAGGCCACACACTTGATAGAGAATGCTGGTTAGAGGACCCCAGGGTCTCTGACTTGAATGCCGCATCCTGCCTCATACAGATGAGGAGGATGCTGCGGGCCAGCTCCAGGACAACACAGGGACCACACAGTCTCCCACCCTGGGTGGCAACCTGCCTTCCAGCTGGCGGTTCGCTTCCTCTCACCAACTTCCAGCTTCCAGGCTTCATCTTGCTCTTTCCTCAGATGCTCCAGAGCCTCGTGGAGTTTCCACTGAAAGAAATAAAAACCTCATGAGGACACTTCAGGGAGCCCAGGTTGTCAATGAGGCTTCCTAGCATTGGCAGGAAAACAAGTGTCCCTCACGCAGGCGAATGAATGGTGGACGTAAAGGGAGTGCCTGCGGGTGGGGGTGGAGGGGACAGTGATTCCTGCCCAGCTGACATCCAAGGCAGAGCTCCAACCATTTCAGCTCCCACAGTTTCTAAGTTTCTGTAAAGTAGAAGAAAAGGTTCATTTCCAACCTAGGATGCTCCTAACCACGCCTATTTGTATCCTCATCTGCCTTATTATCCTACAGCCTCTAAAACCTTGCTATTCAGAGAATTATCCATGTTGATTAGCAGTATTCACACTGTGAGGGAGCTTGCTAGAAATGCAGAATCCTGGCCTCACCCCAGACCTACTGAATTAGAACCTGAATTGTTCATATGCATATTAAAAGTAAGAAGCACTATCCTAGAATACTACCATAAGAGATTACTTCCGGAAAGCATATTAGCCACTTTATTAAAGATTTGCCAGGTGCCACATGTGGCTTCAGCATTAAACCTACATTTAGTGCTCACAACCCTTAGGTATTATCCCTGTTTTGTAGATAAGAAAGAACGGAGTCTCAGCGACTGAACTCCCCAAGGTCATTCAGCTAGTAAATGGCTGGGCTGGGATTTAACCCAGCTCTCTAACTGCTCTGCTGGTATTTCACTGCCTCCCTATTTTAAAACTCAAAAGGAGTTAGTAAATACTTCTAATTTTTTTAGAAATCATTTTGCATAGAAAAACACCTAATTCGGGGGATTTGTCTTACCCTCTTACATTTTAAACTCAACTTCAAGAAAGAGAAGTAAGACCAGTACTAGATCAGTGGATCACAGAATCACTGCAATAATGAATCTGATAAAGATAGGTCAGCATGGACATCTGAGAAAAGTGCAAGAAGCTGGAGGTTAATGGGGAGAGCTATAGAAAAGGAGCAGCAGGTGTAACAGAAATGACCCCCTCCCCGCAAAAAAAAAGAGGTGGGAAAGGAGAAAGAACACTGGATGAAGAGCAAGAAGACTGAAGTCCCAGCCTTTCATCTTCCTTTAACTAATTTAACCTAAAGTCAGAGAGACTTTATAATGCTAGATTAGATAATCTCACTCAATCCTAAATGACTTAGCCATGGTCCCTTCCAGTTCTAAAATAACTTAGTAGGATCTCAAATTTCTAACTTCAGTTTTGTAGATAAAAGATAGAATTGAGGTGACAATTGCCAAATGACTATTTGTGCCACTGCTAGGACTTTGCAGATTTTGCCAGGTGTGGCCTTGATCACCTCATGCCAGAACTCATTGAAGGCACTCAACCTCAGCCAAACCAAACTGGTCTTCTTCAAATTCTCAGTAAGGAAAGCATGTTTGGGCTAGGCATTAAGCCATGCTGGGCTGGGAATGGGGTGTGGAAGTGGGAGGGAAGGAAATGCAAGAGGTGTGGCTCACTGTATCTGTTTGCCAGGGTCAGTGGCTGTGAGGAGCCAAAGGAATCAGCTCTCACTCAGTCTCTGGGGTTCCTGGTCAAGTCCTTGATCTAGAGACAGCCAAGAGTGGGGTAGGGGAGAGACTGGGGTGGCTGGCCTCCATCTCCCACCTTATACTCCCAGGTGACATCCTCCATGGGCACAACACTGTGGTTCTCATGCTCAGGAGACTGGCTGCAGGCCTCACACAGGATCAGACCATCCTCTTTGCAGAACATCTTTAGCTGTTCCCTGTGAAGCTCGCACACATCACCCTTCAGCCCCATTCCTGGATGCGGCCCTAGCAGACGAACTTTTTCTACAACATTGGCCAGCTGCCAATTAGGCCGCAGGTTCTTGGGCTGGACAGAAGCCCGACAGAGGGGACAGGTGTAACCCCAGTTCTGGGATTCTCCTGGCACCTCCCAGAGTCCAGAGAGACAGCCATGGCAGAAGCTGTGGCCACAGTCGATGCTCACTGGCTCCCTTAGAAAAGTCATGCAGATGGGACAGGCTACTTCTTCCACGATGGCTTCCACCAACGCTGCAGGATTCATGGCTCCTTCTCACTCCCTCCTCAGAACATGAAAAAGCCAGGAGGAGGTAGTCAAGGCTGAGAAGAAAAGAAAAGAAAAAAAAAAAAAAAAACAAGATAAAATTTTTCTTCTGTTGAAGAGCAAAGGGATCAGCAAAAAGGATAATTAGTGATTGAAAAAAACAACAACTTTGTCCTTTGGATCCTTTATTGACCTTGTTTAATAAGTGCTGGCCTTCCCAACTGAAGTTCTGACTGAGTTGCATTATTCATACCACAGTAGAGACAGCTGGGGTGTCTAAGTGAGTGGATATTGGGAGTTTTCAGTTTTCATTCATTTGGTCATCCCTCCTCTGAGTTTGTTCACCAGACCATTCCCATTCTACTTCAATTACATTCTCCAAATCAGCATTGTTTTCTCTCGAGCTTGGGAAAGGTCCCACAAAATGTAATGTTTCAGTATCCAAAATAAGGCCAGAAATACCCTTGGCCTTACTCTCTAGTATGTTTATATGTGTGTTTGTATACTTTAAGGTGCAGAAAAGGTAATAATACTAGATGCCCATTGCCTATATGCTTGGTTTGTTTTCTTGTGTTGCACACTTAAGCGTAAAGTATAAGAGAACCAGCAATACTTTCTCCACACCTTCTAAAGCTCTACCCATTTCTCCAGCACTACTATTCACTAAGATGCAGCCTTCAGTGATATGTTAAGAAGCAGAGATGAATTAACACCCATTGGAAGATAAAAACACAGGTCATTTGATGACAGTCAAACCCATATTGATGAAGTCACTACCCCACCAAGAAACCTGTGAGTTTTGCCAGCTCCAGATAGGAGTATGGAACTAAAATGGTCAATGGCAGGATCTTGGCTCAGTAGGCAATATTTATTTGTTCCCTTTCCAAGTTTGTGTTCCTGGCTAGAATCTATAAAGGGAAGAGCCATGTTGGTCTTAGTCACAGCTGTATCCTCAGCACCTAAACAGTGCCTGCCATGCTGTTATTGTTGAATAAATATTTGTTGAATGAATAAACCAACTAGGGAAAGGAAATGGCCCCTAGCCAAAAAATGCCTTTAATTTGTCAGGTAATTGAGAGCATATCATATAGTAATAATAATTTTAGCAAACATTCCTTAAGCACTTACACTATGCACCAGGCACTGTTCTGAGCACTTTACACAGATTAACCCAGTTTATTTCACAACCCTAAATAGAAACCATTAGGGACGCTTGGGTGGCTCAGTCGGTTAAGTGTTCGACTTTATTTCAGGTCATGATCTCACAGTCTGTGGGTTCGAGTCCCATGTCAGGCTCTGTGCTGACAGCTCAGAGCCTGGAGCCTCTTTCGGATTCTGTGTCTCCCTCTCTCTCTGCCCCTCCCATGCTCATGCTCTGTCTCTCAATAACAAATAAAAACATTAAAAAATTTTAAATAAAAAGAAACTATTATTTTACTGTTCTCCTTTTACAGCTGCTTGGCCCTGAGCTCCACTACTCTATCTTGGGCAAATTACTTAACCTCTCTAGCTTCAAGGTAGAATAAAATTTCAAGAGAGAGAAATCACCGTGGTTTAGGGTAATCCAGTAGGCTTCCTGAAGAAAGAGAAGAAGCAGATTTTGCAGGGCTCTCTGTTACAGACCAGCAGCAGGTCATGCCTTCTTATTGACCTCCCTGCCTCCTGATTTTCTGCCTCCCACCACCACTGCCAAGCCATAGGATCCGGTATCCTAAAACCTAGTTTTGTGAAATCACTAACCTACTGAGAGCCTCTCCTAGTTCCCCACCACCAGTCCAATAGGAATCTCCCTCTTCACCCCTGAAACAGCAAGTGTACCCAGTTAAGCAAAGGGAGAAACTTCCACACTTTCCTGAAGACCCCACGTCCATTTATTCTACTCCACTTGGGTTCTTGTGATTTTTCAGCTTGAAATGACTTCTCCGTGATCCTACTCTTAACATCATTTGATACACAGACACACATATGTGTTATCTTACTTCACACTAGAAGTTTCATGAGGATAGGGATAGTCTCTTATTTTGTTCATTACTATATCCCCAGCATCAAGAAGAGTTGCCTCAGACATGTTTTGAATATGAAGAATTAGTGTACATATAGTAGGCTGGAAGTGGAATATCCTCATCTAATACCGAGGGGCACCAAGAGCTACCACCTGAAGTGTACACAGGAGTAGTTGATATCTATGATTTAAAGCGACAAAGATCAACAGAAGAATGCAAATAGAAATCGAAAACTGAGAAGATGGTGGCAGTAGGGAGGTAAGGTAAAAAAATATCAAAATGATAAATAAAGAAAAGCGGCAAAGCATATCTTAAGATTTCACAGAGTCATAAAGATCTAAATATGAAAAAGTTGAAAGCAGTGGCCTCTATAAGAAGGACAGGGGCAGGCAGCTACTGCTCTTCCATATAAGACCTGCTTTATGGTTTATTGTTTATTATACGTAAATTACTTTGACAAAACTTAAATTATTAAACATTTAATTGCTTCGACCTTGCCTTTGCCGGGGTGGGGGGTGGGGAAGTCTGGGAAACATATTTGTGGGTGGAGAGCTGAGCGTGGAAAAACCTTGAGAGGAGGGACCAGAGCGGCGAGAGATAGAGGGAGGCGGTGACCCCGGGGTTTCGGAAGCAGAGGGGGATGGTAACCTTCTGGCCACACCATGGGGGCAGGGCCCGCGGGATGCAGATGGGTGGGGACAGAATAAGGTGAGCCTGCAGGACCGCTGACTTCAGAACAGGAATAGCTGTCACCCACCTCCCTCCACAGCCAAGACTAGCGCCCCGCGGGGGAAACTGAAAGAGAAGAAGCCAGGTTCCTGCCACTGAGTGCCCCCAGCGTCACGAGCTGCTGGTCAGGCCAGCGCAGCACTTACCGCCGGCCGGAGATGAAGGCCCCAAAGCGGCCACCTCCTCGGCCTCTCCAGCTTGGCTCCCAGGCCCCGCCCACATGACCTGAGCCAATGAGCGGCGAGCAGGACCCTGGATCGCAGCCAATCACAGAAATGGATCGAGACACCGTTAGCCAATCAGAGGTTGGCTCTCGGAGTGCTAGTGTTTTTTTTCTCTGCTACGTGGGTTTTTCTGGCTCCTTCCCCTCGGAGTGGAATCGTTCCCAGGAGTCAGTTCCAGGACAGGTGGAAGGGTTGAGAATCCCGAATGAAGACCACCCACCCCCAAGCTCTGCTGGGGTCCCAAGGGACCCCGCGGTCTCACGCTTCCTCTCTGGCTGGCTACAGGGTTTCACAGCGAACCTTGTTCTTTCCGGGTATAATAGCACCAGACCTAATGCCATTCATTTGCCAGTTTTCTGTGTTAAACTCAGCAGCATATGAGGTCAGGAACGACTAGTTTTGTGGCCCAATTTAGCGCAGGGCTGGGCACACGTATGCAGTTTCCTGTACAATGAGCGACCTCTGCCGGCTCCAGGCTGCAGATACAGGGTTCTCATGAAAAAAACCTTCCTGAATTTTCCTGGCAAGTCTTACTCTTTAATACTTAAGCAGGCAACTTCTCATCACTTACTGCCACAATCCATTTTAAAGTTAGAAGCAGAGATGGAGATTAAATAGTGCATTTATCCTGATGAGCGCAGGGCGATGAATGGAAGGGTTGAATCATTATGTTGTACACTGCAAACTAATAATAACAATGTATGTTAACTAACTGGAAGTAAAATAAATACTTTAAAAAAAGTTAGAAAACGGGTATTGGGAGCCGGTAGAGTAGAAGTGGAATCTCTGATTAAAAATACAAATTGTCATTGATTTTTTTTTTAATTTTAAAAGACATAAAGATACAGAGTGCACACACAAACTGGTACTTAAAGCTGTATTTTGAGTTTTTCTTTGTACTCACAGTGCCTTGTCCTTTTCCTGATACTTAGGTGTTTACTGGATAAGCAAGCCATATCCTGTCCACATGGAAAATAACCAGGAAATGCTCCAATCGAAGCCCAGTTCCAAACGATTTCATTGTTGGGCCTGTACCCTTTGGATCCTCATGACAATGGCAGAGTCCAGGCCATGGTTGGAACTCTGAAGAGTGAGGACCAGAAAATTCCTGAAACAAATGAGGCCCCTGAGCAATAATAGAAGAAATGATGTAGCTGATGTCTGAGTTGGACCCTCTTATTCACCTGGATCTAGAGAAATGATTGCCCTTGCAGAAGAGTGAATGGGCTAAGTGAAACAAGCCTCTTTAAACTTTTATTGAGCAGCAACTTTTTGTGACTTTGTACTGGGTGGTGGGATTACAGCTATATAGGGTCTGCTCTTCAGGAGTTCAAGATCAAGTGGGTTGTGCTCTGGAGCGTCTGTGAAGTTAAACTAGTTAATGGGGGAGATCCTTTTCATTTGTAATTTGTAATTGTCCATGACCATGACTGACTCTCAAGGGCCCAGACAAAAGGGCACCTTAGGGTTGCTGGATGAGAGGGCTTGTGTTTACTAACGGAGCGCTGGACAGAGAGCTTTTGAAGACCTATCAGCCGGTCACCTGTGCAGAGAAGCTGTCCTTCCCAGCCTGTGTATGCAGGCGAGGCTCTGTTTTGGAGACATTCCAGGGCTATAACTTCAGACCACAATCCTCTGCCTGAATCCAAGACAGACCAGGACATGGTGATTGGCTAGCTGTAAGATCACATCTGTGCTGTGGGAGAGGAATGTTACCACAGGAGAAGCAAAGACTGAGAACTGATTGGGGAGCAGGGAAGGAGGTGAGGGCATTGAGGAAGTGGGGTTAAGGAAGGGGTAGGGAAGCTGGTACAATCCCTGAGGCCTCACTAAGTTCCAATTCAAGCTTAGGCGTCAACTTCAGAGGGTAGGAGATAGCCACCTCCGGTAGTGGCATAGAAATCAGAAGAAAAGCCTGCAATGGAATGGGTGGAGGCTAAGAGGAGTGTCTTTCAGACAATGGGTACCTGCCCCACTGTACCTCAAAAGTCTCATTCTGGACCTCTTACAGTAGAGTAAGACCTGCTTTTCTTCCAGTATTTTCGATTGTCTTCAGTTTCCAGAAAGCAAGGCTGACACTTGCCCAGCGTCAAAGTAGGGGAAGTTAGGGCTTCCCTCCCCCATCCACTCAATGTTAGCCCAAGCTAAGAGGGAAGAAATCTCAGCTCAGAGCAGCAAAGCTGCAGACCTTTGTTAACACTCTCACTTAGGCTGGGGAAAAGAGTGGCAAGGAGAGCCTAGAATTTTGTCTAGAAGAGGTGAAGAGCCATTTTGGAAGTGCTCCTGAGTCATTGGAGGCCAGTGAAAGTGACTGGGGAGTCACTAAGAGTGTATATTAGCTATTAGGTATCCCAAGAGACTGGGAACAGGGAGTAGAGAGAAAGGAGCAGCTGTAGAAGCAAAGGAAAGAGCAATAGTAGGAAGAAGACCTACTTCAGTGTGGCTTCAGTGTGAGATGCCATGAATGGAAATAGAGCAGCGTGTATGTGTATATGTGTATGCGAGATGTTTTAAAAAGCACATATTTATATATTGTTTTTTTTATTTTTTATTTTTAATATAGTTTATTGTCAAGTTGGTTTCCGTATAACACCCAGTGCTCATCCCAACAAGTGCCCTTCCCCATGCCAACAACCCCCTTCCCCTCCCCCCCATCAGTCCTCAGTTTGTTCTCAGTATTCAAGAGTCTCTCATGGTTTCCCTCCCTCCCTCTCCCCCAACTGTTTTTCCCCCTTCCCCTCCCCTATGGTCCTGTTAAGTTTCTCCAGTTCCACATGAGTGAAAACATATGGTATCTTTCTCTGCCTGACATATTTCACTTAGGATAATACCCTTGAGTTCCATCCATGTTGCTACAAATGGCAGATTTCATTCTTTTTCATTACCATGTAGTATTCCATTGTATATATAAACTGCATTTTCTTGATCCATTCATCAGTTGGACACTTAGGCTCTTTCCATATTTGGCTATTAGCACATTCTTATCGATGTTTGTGATTGTCTTATGTATTTGGGTGTTTCTGAATTCAGTGCATAGACATTTATACTTGTTAGCTCTTCCTGATGGATAGACCCTGAAATTATTATATAATGCCCTTCTTTGCCTTTAAAATAAAAAATAAAGTCCAGTTTGTCTGATATAAATATGGCTACTCCAGCTTTCTTTTTGATGTCCAGTAGCATGATAGATGTTTTCCCATCTCCTCACTTTCAATCTGAATGTGTCCTCAGGTCTAAAATGGGTCTCTTGTAAACAGCAAATAGATGGATCTAATCTTTTTAATCCATTCTGCTACTCTGTCTTTTGATTGGAGCATTTAGTCCATTTACATTCAGTGTTATTATTGAAAAATACAGGTTTAGAGTTATTGTGTTCTCTGTTAGATTCATGCTTGTAGTGGTGTCTCTGGGACTTTGTGTTCCTTGCAACATTTCCCTCATAGGATCTCTTGTAGGGCTGGTTTAGTGATGATGAATTCCTCCATTTTTTGTTGGGATAAACCTTGATCTCTCCTTCAATTCGGAATGATAGGCTTGCTGGATAAAGGCTTCTTGGCTGTATATTTTTCCTGTTCATCACACTGAAGATTTCCTGCCATTCCTTTCTGGCCTTCCAAGTGTCAGTAGATAGGTCTGCTACTACCCTGATATGTCTCCCTTTGTATGTTGGGGCCCTTTTATCCCTAACTGCTTTCAGAATTCTCTCTTTGTTCTTGTATTTTGCCAGTTTCACTGTATGTCGTGCAGATCGATTCAGTTTACGTCTGTGGGGAGTTCTCTGTGCCTCTTGGATTTCAATATCTGTTTCCTTTCCCAGGTTGGGGAAGTTCTCAGGTATTATTTGTTCAAGTACACCTTCTGCTCCTTTCTCTCTCTCTCCTTCTGGAATTCCTATGATATGGATATTCTTCCGTTTGATTGTATCACTCAGCTTTCGAACTCTCCTTTCATGTTCCTGGACCAATTTCTCTCTCTTTTTCTCGGCTTCCTCTTTCTCTATAATTGTATCTTCTAATTCACGTATTTTTTCTGCCTTTTCAATCCGTGCAGTAGCCAACGCCTCCATTTTATTTTGTGTTGCATTTTTTAGTTCATCAGTATTTGCAACAATAATGGCTCGGATGTCATCCAAGCCCTTTTGAAGCCCAATGAGTAATTTTATGAGTATTATTCTAAATTCTTGTTCAGTTATGTTGCTTAGATCGGTTTTGAGCAGTTCTCTAGCTGTTATTTCTCCCTCGAATTTCTTTAGAGGAGAGTTCTTCCGTTTTGTCATTTTGGCTAGCTTTCTTTCTCGTTAGTTTTAAAAGCTTGTGATGTGTTCTGCCCCTGTGAGTGCTGCTATATTAATATTAAAGGAGGCTCATACACTGTCCAGGGCCTGGCCGTTCAGGAAGTCTTCTTTGAAGGGTGTCCCTTGGTCTCTCTTGTGACTTAGGTTTTATTTTATTTCTCTACTCGTAGTGATGTTTTGAACTCTCCACGATGTGCACTTTAGGTTTGTTCCTTGAAGTAGCCTGTGCCACAGGCGCAGACGAGGCGGGCCGTCTCCCGTGCCTCACACCCTCACTCCTTGCATTGTTAATGATGCCACCCAACTTGCAATCCCACAAGCCAAGGCACTTCAGGGCAGGGAACTGGTTCCTCCTGATGCCGACCGCGTCCCTGGGGTACCACCTAACCCGGAGGGAACTTCCACTGTCCAGTGCCAGACCGAGGCCACCAGTCCAGGGAAAGCCCCACAGTCAGAGGTGGGATATCTCTCCGAAAGCCCTGCTTCTCCGCGAGCGCAGACGGGAAAGCTATATTGTTTTATTTCTAGTTCCAAGATATATTTATACTGGTATTAGTTGCATATAACAATCAGCAAGGTGTCTGGGTGGTTGACTGCAGAACGAATCATACAAATACTGTTAATGGTTTTGATCTCAATGTTAATGTGATTTAAAAATAATGAGAAAAAATAGCTTTACAGTTCATTGTATTGGTATCTATTTAGATTTCTTTAAATTTTAATGTTTCAGTAAGTTATTTTCCTCAGTATCAGTGTTTCTATGATTTATGAATGTACCATTATACAAAGTTGTGATATTGTGGTTTATAATAAGAAATGCATATTTGGTCTTTCTGATATTTGGCACAGAACTTCTAAAATTCTTGGAATTTCCTCTGTGGTGAGAGCCACCAAGGGGTCTATTATTATGTTAATGAGATGACTTTTGAACCTCATGGGAAGGGGTGTCTTGCCAACAAAACCTACAATTAGAACATTGTAACTTTCAGGCATGCCCTCCTACCTACCTCTGATCTCTAGGGGAAGAAAGGGGTTAGAGTTTGAATCAATTAGTAGCGGCCAATGAATTATGCCTCTGTAATGAAATCTCCATAAAAATCCCAAGAGGAGAGAGTTGGAAGAGCTTTTGGGTTGGTGAATGCGTGGAGGTGCTGAGAGAGTGGCACCCCTAGAGAGGGAATGGAAACTTTGTGGCCTTTTCTGTACCTTGCTCTGTGCATCGCTTTCACTTGGCTGTTGCGGAGTTATATGCTTTAATGGTAAACCAGTAGTCCAATAAGTAAAATGTTTCCCTGAGTTTTGTGAGTTGCTCTAGCGAATTAGTTGAACCCAAAGAGGAATGTCTGGTTTGTAGCCAGTAGATAGAAGCACAGGTTACAACCAGTGTGTGTGTTGCAGGGTGGGGCTTGGGGGGCAGTTTTGTAGGATTGAATCCTTAATCTGTGGATCTGATGCTAGTTTTGGGGTGGTGTTAGAATTGAGTTAAATTCCCACCCTGCTAGTGTATGAGAATTGCTTGTTCCTGTGGAAAAACTGCTTATAATTTACAGTTATTTTAACTTTCTTTTTTTCCTGATTTTATTCTTAGTATATTACTCTTACTTTATTTTACTTTTGCCCATTTTCTTTTCTGTCACTTGCTTATTGCATTAGTTTTTAGTTTATTTATTGGGGTGCATAAAGTTTTCTCTAAATTTATGTCAGGCTGTATATCCCATAAACTGTAATGATGCTTTCATTGTCTTTAAATAAACTATAACTACAGTTTTGAATGTAGCTTTCTCCAGAAAGTGTTGAATTAGGTTTTTTAAAAATTGAAGTCTAGATGACATACAACATTACATTAGTTTCAGGTGTACAACACAATGATTCTGTAGTAGGAACCCCTCCCTAAGGAGAGAGAAAAAAATGAAGAGAGGAGAGAAGACTTAAAGGTCACCTAGATATGCACCCAGGTGCCTACATTCCCCATGTCCTTGTAAATTGAGACAACTTAATTAGACTGCATGTTTATGTGTGTTACCATATATGGGAGACAAAGAAATAGAAAATGTATAAGAAAACTATGCCATGTGATGTGGGCCGCTCAGTTCTTTTGGGTACGAACCCAACTGAGCGGTGCCGGCACGAATAAAGTTGCTTCCTGGGAAGAAAAGCCTCGGTGTCACGACTCTCTAAGCGAGAATCCTGCAACAATTCGCCAAGTCTGTATGTTATGCTATGGTCACTCAAAGTGAAGTTTTAAATATATAAGTACAGTTGACCCTTGAACAGCACAGGTTTGAATAGTGCAGGTCCACTTATACACAGATTTTTTACACTACGGTACTGTAAGTATATTATCTTTTCCTTATAATTTACCTAATAATGTTTTCTTTCCTCTAGCTTAGTTTATTACAAGAATGCAGTGTATAATACATATAACATACAAAATATGTGTC
>NW_024081039.1:0-244034 GCF_003009895.1 Hyaena hyaena
GAAGGAAGGAAGGAAGGAAGGAAGGAAGGAAGGAAGGTCTGTCTGTCTTTGAAGGGCTGCAATAAGGCAGGTCTGGACATTATACTTCATTCCTCAACATCATCCCAGGATCCCAATAACCGTATCTCCTCCCTTTTCAAAAGAATAGTCAGTGAAGAAAGCCGTAAGATAAATAGAAGTAACCAGCTTTAAACCAAAACCCAAAGATCAGAAGGATCGAGAATCATCACGGGTAAAGGAGAATGTCTGCAAAGATGCTCTCCCTAAGGGTTTATGTCATCTCTGCTCAAGAGATCTTGATTGAATAATATGGTGCATTAGTTTCCCATTGATGCTGCACCAAATTACCACAAACTGAGTGGGTTAAAACAGTGTAAATTATTATCTTACAGTTCTAGAGGTCAGAAGTCCAAAACGTGTCTCGCTGTGCTAAAATGAAGATGTTGGCAGGCTGCATTCCTCCTGGAACTCCTAAGGGAGAATGTTTCCTTGACCTTCCCAGTGTTTAGAGGCTGTCCTTGGCTTGCGGCCCCTTCCTGTATTTTCAGTGCTAGCAGTATCGGACTGAATCCTTCTCTCTGCGGCCTTCTCTCTGGTTCTCTCTTCTGATTTTCTCTTCCACTTTTAAGGACCCTGAGTTTACATTGGGCCCACTGGGATGATCCAGGATAATCTCCCTGTGCTTTTTAAAAAATGTTTATTTATTTTTGAGAGCGAGAGCGAGCGAGAGAGAGCGAGAGCGAGAGAGAATTCCAAGCAGTCTCTGCGTTATCAGTGCAGAGCCCCACCGCAGGGCTCTATGTCATGAACCATGAGATCATGACCTGAGCCAAAATCAAGAGTTGGACGCTTAACCAACTGAACCACCCAGGCGCCCCTAATCTCCCTATTCTCAGGTCAGCTGATTAGCAACCTTAATGCTATCTGCAACCTCCATTCCCCTTTGCCTTGTAACCTAACAGATTTATTGGTTCTGGGGATTAGGACACGGACACCTTATGGGGGCCATCATCCTGTCTGCCACATATGGTTTATTCTAGGATTGCCAATCATCGGTAGCCTGTGCGAGTGCTTTGGTATTTGTATAGAATATGGTTGGGCAGGGTGTGGGTGCTGTGACTATCTCATGGATGTGCTAAATAGTTCCATTCATACAGAGCTGGGTCTCCAGTCCCAGGAGAAGGACTGATCTGACAGCTGGTTTGGCAGGGTTAATTGGACAGCCAGGTTGTGATACGCTCTTGTGTGGTACTTTTGCAGAACTGTTGTCACGTTGCTGATCTACTTGATGAAGTTGTCTGTAAATAGCAGCTGTCTTCAGCTTGCTCACCTACTCCCATCTCCCAGATGATATATGGAACACAGGGTGACGGGAATATGAGCCAGGGTAGTAGTGACTGAGTGCCTGCATCAGGCTCTGTGTAGAATTGTTTGGATTTAATCTTCAGAATGGCTGTCCAAAGTAGGTGCCATTACTATTCCTATTTAGAGAAGAAGCAAGTAAGGCTCAGGGGGGCAGGTAATTCATCCAGTTGATGGTCTAAGTGGCTGAGCCTGGATTCAGCCCTGACATCCTCTCCTTAGGAAGCACACAGAGAGGGGAGGTCAGTGCCAGCCCCCTAGCACCGGACGGAATCTCTGGTGAGTCAACTATGTACCTAGGTTTCCTGTCTCCGCGACAAGGACGATAGTGCCGGAGTCTACATTCCAATGTAAGGGAATGTGTCAGTGACTGGAGAGAGTGAAGGGGCTGCACTGTGGATGAGAATTCTGTTTTCATGACTGGGGATTAATGACCTTAGTGTATCTGATGGGATTAGGGAGCAAATTTCCACATTATTACTAGTGTGAGTTATGTTGAAATCTCTTAACTGTTGAGAGTATTCTGTGTTACTTCAACTCCTTAGGAAATGTAGTCTAAACTGCTGGTCACGATAAACCTGTTACCTGATGCATTCCCTTTAGCTTTTTAAAGAACTGTTGCTTTAATTTTTTTCCCCCTTGGACCCTTGGAAATGCTTAGCCAATAGCAATCTACTGAAGTAGAGGGGGGCTTATGAATTCATCTCATAAAAAGCCATGGGAAGGAGCAGAGTTCACTTGCACCTACTTGATTTATTATTATTTTTTTTGGTGAAATTTGTAAGATGCACTCTGAGGCCTGTTCTGCATATATTTAATTTTTTAAAAAAGTGGAACTATGTGAGGCAAACCAGAGAACCTCGTCTTGCTCACTTGGTATCTCCAGTACTTGACAGAGTAGATGCTCGACAATTGTGCTTAAAGAATAATCACATTATTAATTTCTTTAAACAATTTTTTAAATGTTTGTTTATGTTTGAGAGAGGGAGAGAGAAAGACATTGTGTGAGTGGGGGAGGGTCAGAGAGCGAGGGAGACACAGAATCTGAAGCAGGTTCCAGGCTCTGGGCTGTCAGCACAGAATCCGACATGGAGCTTGAACCCACGAACTGTGACCTGAAGTCTGGTGCTTAACCAACTGAGCCACCCAGGTGCCCCACATTATTTATTTCTTTACTAATAAAATGCCACTTGAGTAAGAGACTGTGTGGGGCCAAAGAGAATAGGATGGAGTCCTTATTCAAGGAGCTTCCTGGCTAGCAAATGTATTTGCCCAATGCTTTTTTTCCCTAAGGATGTTAGTAGTTGCATAGCAGATGTAAAGCTTATGGAAGAGCTCCTAAGTCAGCTGAGATTTGCCTGCACTGCTGCTTTCCTGAGCAATTTACTTTCTTTGTCTGAGAGCCTTCCAATAGGAGGTGGTTTCCTGGATAACTCCCATTAAAATTTAATTTAAAACTTGACTTCCTGTGAGATAGAATAAAAGGTGTTGAGACTGCATAGAAGCACACCTGTTTTGTACTAGAAATCTAATTAGAGCTCTTTCCACATGATTTTATGAACGGAAAAATGGCTTTCATGCCACTTAAGCCACTGACATGAGCCAACTGTTCCAACCCACGGTAACTACTCAAGTGATATAGAGAAATGTAGGGGGAAGAGCAGCTTTTCTGTGCCTCTGGGCATTGCCGTATATTCTCACCATGTAAGCATGTGCAATTTTGGGGAGCCGTTTTTACGTTTTGGGGTCCAGATGGTTGTTGCAAAAGGAGCATTGTCCCTGCTGATCGAGTGGGAAGTCAAGACAAAAAGTGTCCTTCTGTGTCACAATCCACTTTGGAGGGCAGCCCTGCTGTTGCCGTCATGGGGCCGTAGCATCCCCTCTCCCAAGATGCAGTGTGCCTGTTCCTAATGAAGACTGTAAATGGCCTGTGGTCACTTTTCTTTGAAAACCTCGTCATGTTCCTTGGCAGCCAGCGGGTTTGTGTGTGAGCATGAAAGCTGGCACACTGCTGGCAAGTTCACTCCATTTCCTGAGACTTATTTGGGTAATAAGAACGTGTAAGTGAATTATGTTGGCCCTCGTAACGAGTCGTTTTATGTGGACACGTGGTTGCAAGCTAAATACCAAATACCATTGCTAAATACCAAATACCATTGTGTATCTTTCCTGATACTTGAAAGGAGGTTACTTTTCTCTGAATAATTACAGCCTCTCTTGGATCATGCTTTTCATTTGTCTAAACACGGAAACTCATAGATGTTCTCTGAATAAAGGAAGAAAAGGTTAAAAAGTAGGGACTGAGGCAAAACCAGAAACCTTGGGATCTGAGAGGCTGGCCTGGCTGGGATGTTCAGGAACTGCTGTCTGACTGCAGATGCCCAGGCAGACCGCTGAACCTCCGTGGGTCTGTTGTGTTTAGGTTGGGGGGGGGGTGGGGCACGGGGGAGGGGGGTGAGGTGGACCAGGTGAGCTCCAGCTCCAAAGATTCTCTATTGCGTGACTGGGCCATGTGGAAGGCCAGGCTTGGTAATGGCAGCCGGACAGAGCAGCTGGCGTGTGCAGACACGTGTGTAAATGCACAGCTGGTGGCCCTCTGTGACCTTGACAAGTGTCCTTCTCCAGTGGAGATGCTAACAAACTGTGACATGACATGTGCCATGGAGATGGAGGGTGCTTTGATGTCTTCCAGTTGGCTGGCTTACATCTTTCCTGAGGGGGCCCTGGACTTTTGGGCAGAGGAAATAGCAGTGGCTAGGAAAAACCGGATCCGCTCCTCTGCACACACGCACTCTGTTCCTGGTAATTATATCAGTGTGTGGCTGAGCCAAGGGTACCCATGAGAAATAGCTGTAAGCCCAGGTGATGCCAGGGTCAGTGCCACAGGATGTGGGTTTTGACACTTCCAAGAGATGCGCCAAAGGAATGTAGAAAAATCCAGCTCTGAGACTTCACGGCCTCCAACAACAAAAGGAAAATAGGAAAGAAAAACAGTATTGTAACTACTAGGTAATTAATTGCTGATAATCTGAAAGTAAAAGAAGCTCGCTTATAAATTTTATGTTTGTATGCAATAGTTCTATTACATTTTGAGTTCAGGGTCAGGGGCTCTTCTCCTGTTCTGAACAGACTGAGGCCTGGGAGTGTGGAGTCTGGGCGTGGCCAGTCCCTCCTGCGGGCCCCCCACCCCCAGCTGGTGAGAACCCCCTTGGGAGCTGAAGTGTGTTTACACAGGGCTGGCGTGTATCAGATCAGCCCAAACCATGGCTGGAGTGGCTGGGCGTGCTCTATTCTTCCGCTCTGTGAGTCCCCGGCTAGGACTTCATGTGATCAGAGGATTTCAACTTGGTGGTGACCTCCCACTAGTTTCTCTTGTAATGCTTCTAGGTGCCCTCAAACATTGTATTTGGGTCACTGAGGACACAGTTCTATGAATCATTTAGGCCACAGGTGTAGCTGCAATAGCGCTTTCTTTTACTGTCCTCTGGGTGCTTTCAAAATGGATCTCTCACCCAGTTTTACCTGGCTTATCACGTTTTTGTCAGTGTGGATTGGGCCTCGTGAAGACCAGCACTCACTCACCTCTTTACATTATAAGGAGGAGCCAGGGTAGAGAAGAAGGGCAACTCTGGTCTCCCCCCCTCACTGGTAGTGCCCGTGGAGCAAGCTCTTTGCCTAATGAAACTGGACCTGCTCCACGATGGAGAGAACCCTTGTGTGACGTGTTGCGTAATAGCCTTGTCTGGGTTGGCCGTACTCTCTCGGGAGAGGGGCCCTGCTCCGGGCTTCCATTCCTGGACTGCAGGCAAAGCCCTTAGAGAATGACTTCCTGGGTTTCCCCCACGGCTGATTTGTTCTGACCTTTGCAGGGAGATGCAAGGCAGGCTCTGCAGCTGTCACAGCACGGAGTGCCTCTGCCGCCTGGCTGGTAGAAACTGGTGTTCACACAGGAAGGAACTGCCTTATCAGGTCCTGGGGGATTGCAAACGATTATCCCACTTAACCTTCATAATGACCTCAGGAACTTTACGGAGGGGGAAACTGAGGCTCTGTGAAGTCACCAGGTGGTAAGGGGTGGGCCCAGGGTTTGCCTGCCTAAGGCCTGCCCTCGGGGAGCCTGCCTCCCAGCCCAGGGAGATTAGGTAAGCATCTGCATTGGGAAGAAGGCAAGTAAAAGGGGGGACCGGGGGGGGGGGGGGGGGGGGGGGGAATCGCTAGCACCTGTGGAGGTGTGAATGCGAGAGGGGAGGGAAGGAGTGTTCCAGAAGTGTTCATGGAGTAGATGATACTGGGGTGAACACTGAAGAAAGGCTGAGGTGTAGACAAATCTGTGCTTTCTTGACCAATGTCTGTCTCTGGCATTGGATTATAAGCTGAGTAGGGCAGGGGCCTTCCCTTTCCTCTCGGTCTATTCCTTTTTCCTTTCTGCACGGCACCCCGAAGTTCTGGCAGAATGGCAGAGAGCTGGGCACACAGCAGTATGGGCTTGGCGTGTACTGTCTGAATGGGTAGTTGGGCCTGATGTAGATATGGAGGCACCCAAGGCGGCAAGAAGAGTGTGGGTGTGGAGAATCGGGCCAGGGTCTTGGGCAGGGCGACAGCAAGGAGTCATAGCCAGTGGCGCAGGACAGGCACGCTGACGGGGCGTCATGCGAGGTCTCGGGATGCCAGGCAAAGGGCCCGTAGGGGCCTGGTGTTAGCTCTGGGGCCTTGGCTAACTCACTCAAGGTTTCTGCTCCTCCAGCTCTTGCTTATTTCTGAAGTGGAGATAATGAAGGCACAACCTTCTGAAATCGTTTGGAAAAGTAAGTAACGTAAGACCTGTCAAGTGTTTAGCGCTGCGTTGACACACAGTAATGTAAGTGCTTGATGCCACTTAGCTGTTTACGTTTTTCTTAATTCACGAGGCTTCGGGACAGCGTGGCTTTCTGGTGGGGTAGGATGAGATGGGACTGAGCTTTTAGGTAAATTAATCTGGCGTCTGTGGACGGGTTGGAGTGGAGGGGGGAGCCCGCGGGAGAGGTGGGGGTGAGTTACTGGGATCTGGAGCCCCCGGTGAGCAGGGGTGAGGATCTGGGAAGAACGTAGTGTGGGCCCAGGTGCCAGGTACCTCATCCAGGTCGAGTCTGCGGGGCTCCGTGACTCACCAAAGGGGAGGGTGAAGGTTTGCAGCTGAGTCCCTAGTTCAGGGAAGAGAGGAGCCAGAAGGTTTGCTCTGGAAAGATGATGAGTTCAGTTTGAGCTATGTTCACTCCCTGGTGCCTGTGGAGTCTGCAGATGCAAAAGCTCTAGTGAGTTAGGAGACCCCATTCTAGAAGCCTGGAGGGGGGCAGGGCAGGCGAGCCCACAGGGAAGTCACTGACACAGAGCCTTCTGCAGGGAGGGAGGAGAGGAGGGCCGAGGACGGGCCTAAGTTCACCGGGAGGGGCTGGAGCGGCTGGTGGTGGGGATGGAGGCCTTCCTCTGCAGAGCGTGCTAATGAGACTCGGCCGCTGGTGAGAGAGAGCAGGGGGCCGTGGTCATGCTTGGGACACGGTGACCATGACCATCCATCGCTGCTGACGGCCCCGCCTCATAACCACAGGTCTTCCCAGTGTGCCCCAGCCTTTCCCAGAATCGCTATGGCCTAAGAGAGGGCTGGTGAGCCTGGGGCGCTGCATCAGGAATCCCACTAAGTGCCTTTTGCCAAAAGGTCGTTGTTTTCCGGTCACATGAAGCTTTACACCGGACGGCACAATTTCCTTTTCAGATGGCACCGACCGAGGCAACGCTGGAATAACAAATTAGGTTAATGGATGTGTTCTTCCTTAAGGAGGCCATGTCCCCTCCAGAGAATACCTAGCTTCTCTTTATAGTGGTGGCGTGAGAATGAACGGTGTGCACTGTGCCCTGCTAGTGAGCATCCTGGATGGGCTCCTTCTGTTCTTGCCCAGTCCTGAGTGGGTTGTCTCTGCAGAGAGATTTAGGTTCTTCATCCTTTTAAAAGGAAGGTAGTCAGCCCTCTTCCCAGAAGAGTTGCTGTGTGTGTCTGTATACGGGCCTTGGGTCAATTCAGTGGTTTCAAGTCCCCTGAAGCCCTCAGGTTAAGAATCCTTCCCTTAAAGTCTCAGCCTCAGAACTTCCCTATTATTAATAAGATGACCTTCTGTGTCAAGGTAGGATAGATTCAAATATGTATTATTGAAGAAGGCTACTGGCTCTTCTCAGTAGCTATATTGGTGATTGCTGTAGGATAATAAATTTGTGTATTTAAAACTAGGAAAAAGAGTCCTGTGGATGCTATGATTCATTCTTTCCTGTATGAAATTATGGGGTCATGTAGGTTGGAGTTTTGCAGAAGAAGAGAAGGCAAAAGTTGATTAAATTTACAGATATTCATGTTTCTGTGGGATGGTAGAGCAAAATAAAAAATACATACAGGTCTATTTTCTCTTTATTTTATAATTCATTTACTTTCCTAAATAGAGATTAAGCTAGTTAAAAGTTATATGCACTGAACTGTCATGTAAATTTTTAATTGACTTAAAATATACTACCAAAAGCTATCCTCTTAACCACTTTTAAGTGTATAGTTCTGGATCTCATGACGTTAAGGATCGCATGTAGTTTTAATTAATCTCATTGTGAAAAATTTCTAAATCTTCAAAAAGAAATTAGGAAGAAATTATTGTAAGAAAATATTTACCCAGAAAAATATAATTCTTGAACTGATCTCTAAGGTGTCACAAATTTGGCCTTTCCTAGGCAAGAAAACCGCAAGCATTTAAGAATGCTTTGTGGAAAGTTCTCATAGATTTTAGAAATAGAATTGTGTTTTAAATGGGGTGATTATTTTTATTTTGCTAGAGGCCTAAGGAAATCTCCAAGGTAGCTACATTAAGAAAATGTTAGAGATTGTACGATTAAAATCTGGACTTTGAGTTTCATCTGGAAGTACAGAAAATCGGTGAGATTCTTGAAAGCAAGTGTCAGGGGTAGACAGATCTCTGTATTTTTCATTAGCCGAAGTTAGCATATTTTCACAGGTATCCACCACACGGCTCGATGCTGAAATCTCATGTGAATTTGCAAACGTGAGGATCACCATAGTAACATCTATATTAACCTTTACATCTAACCTTGTTAGTAAAAGATGCTTGTACCTTTGTAAAAACACTCTCTCAGGGGGGGAAAAAGATATTTTTCCTTCTCGTAGACTACAGGATGTTCCTCCCTTATCCCAGGCATTGTTTTTGAAATTCAAAAGTCTGGATGTCATATTAGAAGCAGCCAAAATATTAGTGTTGGTGTCAGGAAGTTAGAATACTATTTCCAAAAGCAGTGTGAGCCAAAGCTATGGAATTTATGGATGTACTTGGCTACAGGGGATAGTAGGGAAAGCTTTGGACAAATATATCTTATAAGTAATAAATTCAGGGTATTGTCCAGACTGTGGTAAGTTCCAAGGGCTGAATTCATCTAGAATTGAGCATTTCTGCTGAGTTAGCTGCTTCACTGCCTAAAGAATCATATCACTAAACAAAGAGTCTTTGTGGCAGTGAATGCGAGGGGCATCGAGCGACTTTTCTTTAACACTGTCACTTAGGATTGGTACAGGCACTGTCATTTCCCCCATCTTGTGTAGCCATTTACATCTCTTATTTCAGTTTTTGTCTTTAAGTGTATTTATTTAGTTTGCGAGAGAGTGGGAGTGGGGGAGGCGCAGAGAGAGAGGGAGAAAGAGAGAACCCAAGCAGGCTCCGCACTGTCGGCACAGAGCCCGATGTAGGGCTTGAACTCACAACCCTGAGATCATGACCTGAGCTGAAATCAAGAAGCTGAGCCGACTGAGCCACCCAGATGCCCTGCAGCTTTTATTTCCTAACAAAATATGTCCTTTCTTCATTCTCAGAATGTCTTAGGGCCCTTAAGAAACTGACATGTACAATTTCAAAGGGCTTGACAATATTTTTGAGAACTTGTAGAAGATATGGGAGATTTCTAATGATTGCAAGAGGGCCGATTTAAATGTTTTTTTTTTTAAATGTTCTTATTTATTTTTGACAGAGAGAGAGAGAGCACGAGCAGGGGAGGGGCAGAGAGAGAGGGAGACACAGAATCCCAAGCAGGCTTCAGGCTCCGAGCTGTCAGCACAGAGCCTGACGCAGGGCTCGAACTCACAAACCACGAGATCACTCCCTGAGCCAAAGTCTGACACTTACCTGACTGAGCCACCCAGGCGCCCCCAGAGGACCCATTTTAAGATCTCTCTTCCTCAAAAGAAAAGAAGTCTTGCTGGGTATTGATTTATGGCCCCAGATTAGAGCAATAAGCCATTTATACACAGGCAGTAAGAAGTGCCCAGGATCCCGAGGCGTGACCCCTGGGGCTGCAGGAGAAGCTGAAGGTGCTGACCTAAGCAGGCATGTCCTAGGGGTGTCTCGCAGGGTTTCACCGCTCAGAAGATGCCCCTCACCAGACTAAGCCTTGTGGACGCAACAGGAAAAACGAAAGCAAGGAGCCTCTCCTCGCCCTCCCAAGGAGCCATTTTAGAAGACAGGGTACGCACGCACGAGCAGTAATGACGGCTAACCAGTATGGGACCAAACAGGGCCACGTGGGAGGGAGAAGCAGGAGTCCGCTCAGGCTCCATTAGGTCTGTTTAGTGTCCAGAGAGACAAAAGGAGGTGTGGCTAGGGGCACGAGCTCTGCAGCCGGGCTGCTTGGGTTCAAATCCCAGCTCTGCCACTTACCACCTGTGTGACCTCAGGGTGAACTACTTAGCCTCTCTGTGCCTCAGTTTCCCCATATTTAAAATGGAGATGATAATGGGACCTACCTAAGAGGGATGTTGAGGGATTAGGTAATACATGTAATGCACCTGGCTCACAGGGTGGGGTAGATAAATGTTTGTTACAATTATAATTATTCTGCAACCTTATCATGTTTATCGGGAAATCTGGACCACCTACCTAAGAGCTCCTGTTGCTAGGAGCGTGTTTAGCTCAGGGTTCAGGGGCTTCTTCCGGGGAGCGTCTGCACAGCATGGTGCCAAGTGGATTGAGGGGCCCGGAGAGACCTGTCACTGAGGGTTCACTCCCCAAGCACTGCATTTGCCAAATACGAGTTTGTTTGTTTCTTGAGCAATAGTTTCTTGCACCTGACCTTTGCCCAAAGGAAGAACTGTCTAATCAGGCAGTCTGTACGTCTCCACTGACATGTACAAAGGGGCTGATATAGATATTTACCTCATAAAATGTGACAATTAAAAAAAGACAAAGCTTTAAAAGATGTTACCATTGGGGGAAACAGGGTGAAGTGTACCCAGAAACTCTGTACTATTTTTGCAACTTCCTGGGAGTCTCTATATTTTTTTTAAAAAAGTGAAAATAAAAGCATGCAAAGAGTTTAGCATTGTTCTTGGCCCACAAATGCTGACATTTGTGAGTATGTGTGCAAATTTATTGAAGACGGATGCACTCTACTAAATATTTTATGTGCACGAATTGACTTCATCCTCAGAACACCCCTATGAGGTAGGCTGTCCCCATTTTTCAGATTGGGAATCTGAGTCACAAAGAGAGTAAACCACTTATCCAAGCTGGGGGTCTGCAGAGCCCATGCCTTGACCATGGCGCTGTGCACCTCTCCTAGTGAGAGCTCAGAACGGTGAGCTCTTGTGCTGATGGCTGATGATAGAGCCCTCCATTTTGGAGACTGCCGGTGCTTCTGTAGTGATTCATAAAGGGGAACAGAATCTTTTTACATGTCCTGGCACCTTGTACACTAAATGTCTAGCATAGTTTGCTAACCTGCCTGAATTAAAGATGAGCATCTTTGTAACATTTACATATAACAGCAAATTTGGTAGATTTGTTAATACCTTGAAAGATGGGAACAGAGTTCACAGTAGCCTTGAAAACAGTGTACTAGAAACTTCCATCAGAGCAGCAGCGGCTTAACAGGCTGCAGACACACGTCCTGCATGGGAAGACTGCCACGGGCATAGACAGATACGCTCAGGAAGATCTGGACATCTTTCTGGATGCAGAATGAAGTACTGTGGTGTTTCCTTGAAACAGGCGGGCTTGAGGGTATTAATAGCAGCATGACATGGCCAGATCGGGAAGTTATCATCTCTCTGGACATTTGTCAGACCTTTATCGGAATCCTGTGTTCACTTTTGCTGTTCAGTTTCTGAGGTAATATGAATTTTTCTGGAGAAGAGCTGTGAAAGCAACAGAGGCCGCCATTCTGGCCCTTGCAGCCGGGCGACCAGTGGGCCTGCTCTTACTCGGGCTGTGAGGGTTTCTTTACAGTTAATGGATCAAGCTTTTCTTTAAAAGAAACAAAAAAGCTATTCTTTAAAGACCATCTTAGTGTTGGAAGCGCTGTCTCTTGAGTGACAGTCATCTTTGTTTTTTAATTTTTTTAATGTTTATTTATTTTTGAGAGAGAGAGAGAGAGAGACAGAGACAGAGACAGAGACAGAGACAGAGTGTATATAGGGAAGGAACAGAGAGAAAGGGAGACACAGAATCCAAAGCAGGCTCCAGGCTCTGAGCTGTCAGCACAGTCCTGTGCGGGGCTCGAACCAGCACAAGCCGTGGGATCATGACCTGAGCCGAAGTCAGATGCTTAACCGACTGAGCCACCCTGGTGCCCCTTGAGTGACAGTCATCTGGAAGTTTAGACTCAGAAAGAGCCTCCCTGTTTCTCAGGGCTGTTCTTCAGTCTGCTCTGTCTGTGAACGTGGGCTGTGATAAGAAGTCAAATCTAGTAGCCTCCCTGGCGTTCATGGCTGCCCAGGTCCCAGCACAATTACTGTCCCTGCCCCTGAAAGGAGGAAGTGGATTCGCAGGTGCCCTGCAGGGCTCTCGCCGCAGCCCCATATGGCCTCTCCAGTGATTAAACTCTAGACACACTCTGTTCCCAGCTTCGCAGAGTGATGGCCCTTGGCGATTCCCCTGATGCACTCACTCCACTTTGCCCTAGGTTAGAGAATGTGCACCTGACTGTGATTGGACCTTCTTCACCACTGTCACCGCTGCCTCACCCCAAAGCTTGCATCATCATTACCTCCTGGTGGGTCTCTCCACTCCCCCACCCTGCCTGCCTCTTACCCTGTACTCCACACAGCAGTGAATGATCTTTTCAGACAGAAGTCGGGTCATGCCATCGATGGCTGGGAAGTCTCGCAGGAGCTTACCTGTCGGACCTGTCCCCGTCGGCCTAAGCTCCCATCCCCCTCCTCTTGCTCATTTATTCCAGCCACCCTAACTTCCTAGATGCTCCTCCAGTACCTGGCCCCTCTCCCCATGGTCTGGGCACGTGCTGTTCCCTTTGTGGGGAATTCTTTTTCCCCAGATGTACACGCAGCTGGCTTATTTCCTCTCTTCTTTCAGGTGTTCCATCAAATGCCACCTTCTGGTGATACCACCTCCCAGAGCTGCCCTGTCTAACGCGGAAATCCCCACACACTTCGTATCCCCGTTCCTTCCTTTATCTTCAGTCCTGTCTTCCGAATACCACCTAACATATGTTATGCTTTTTAGTCTTGGCTTATACCCTCTTTCTTTCCATGACAGTGTTTGCTTCTTGAGGGCAGACTTACAAAATTTGTTTTGTTTTCTACTAAATCTTCAGCGTCGAGAAGGGGGCTTAGGTATAGGAGGTGCTCAGTAAGCATTTGCTGAATGCATGCCTGATTAGTAATACAGTTCGTAATCAGTGTAAGTTCCCCAAAGGCAGGACACACAGTCTGTCCTTAATAAAATATTCAGTGCCATCTACCTGCAAATAGGATAGAGAATCTCCTATTCTGGAAGTTGGACTGTTTGCAGGGAGAGAAGTGGATGTGCAGCTTGTTGAGGTCTTCTGCCTGTAGAGTCTCCAACCCTTTCAGTGCTAACCCAGAGTGAACCTGACAGTTCCCCAGATTCCTATCTCTGCCCCTGTTTTTGTATCTGTAATAGTTTTGTGTCTGCGGGGAAGACACAAACTTCTGCTAGCAGAAGTTGAGAAGAGGGGCCTAGGACACTTTTAGGAGGTAGAGGTCAAGGCAGAGACGGAAAGTGGACGTAGCTTTTGTGTAAAAGAATCCCCTGTGGCTTTGATCATTCTAGACTTTGCAAATCCTGCATCCCGTGCCAGCAGGTTTCTGATCTTTGAGAAGAGAGCTCTTTAGCTGCAAGTTGTTTCCAAGCAGACACAAAATACTTGTTCTTATTTCCAAAGTTCTGTTAATTTGGTTATTTGTTCTCTGAGGCTGTAGCCTCCCCGTTGCTCACTGGGTCTGTGTTAGATTGGCAGATGTGTTGTGTGGGAGTAAGGAAGGAAAATTTCCTATGTTAATTTCTCTCTGACAAGCACATGTGCAAATCTAGACACAGCCTCTTGTATAAAAAAGTAGAAGAGAAAAGAAGAAAAAAGAAGCCTCCATCCTCGTGTGTGTGCGTGCGTGTGTGTGTGTGTGTGTATTTCCATATAGAAAACATCCTGTGTTTCATGGAAATATGTATTCAAAATGTGTATGGGCTTCATTTACTTCTTCCTCATATGTAGGATTTAATTAGGAAAGAAAGTCCTGTAATATCTCAATGACAGTGGTTTATTAATGGAGAACCCTGGGAGAAGTAAAATTATTAAATCAAAAATAAGATGAAATAACTCTGCCTGATGGCCTTGGATACAGAACTACTGAGACTCAGCAAAACATACTAAATTTTTGTTCAATGCCTGGGTCTATGTCTGAAGCTTTATGTGTATTTCCCATTTATTCCTCAGGACAAACCAGTAAGATAGATACTCTTACAGATGTAGAAACTGAGGCTTGGAGAAAGGTAAAATAGTCACTGAGTGGTAGAACCATATGCTTAGAGTTGGTAGTCTGATTCAGAGCCTGTGTTCTTACTTACTGCACTAAACTGCCTCTCTAGGAAATAGAGGAAAGACCCCTGCTGATATAAGAAGATACTCTGTATTTATATCTCTCACTCTGCCTCCTCAGCCTGCACTCCCACTCAGCACCCCTAAGTGCATATAGTGATAGTACCCATTTCTTTACATAAAAATGAAGGTAACTTTTTATGATAGTGAAATTTACATAGTTTACAGCGAGTGGCCTGGCATAAATAAGTACTAAGTAGTATGGAATGAATTTTTATGTGAACAACGTTTGATATTGGACAAATAGCAGAATGTCCAATTAAACTAGAGAGGAACTTAGGTAATCAGTTCAAGTTAGTCTAGGTTGGTGCAGACAAACCAGCAGTGCACCCATTTAAAGAATATTTTAGACCCAAATGTGCATCGGTTATCGACAATCCTAAGTCTTGATGACCATCCAGTTTTCTGTGCAACTGAACACAGCTCAGGCATGTTGAGTGTCCGTGTTGGTTCCCCAGGCCCTTCCAGCGAGCCCAGTAGAACCACATCTGTGCATGTGCGTGTGCAAGGCAGTTGAAGATCAAACCCATTAGTCATGCGGTTCCGATGACTAAGGGCAGGGTATTAGTCAGCTTTGCTACTGTAACACACAGGTCCAAAAGTTGAATGGCTTTCAACAGGGAATGGCTTGCTCATGTAACACAGACGTGCTCTGTAGGCGGCGGGGCCTCGCACGGGTTTTCTCGTCCTTGGAGCAACGATTATCTGGGCACGCTGTTCTCATGGTGGAAGGCAGAGGCAAGATGCCATGCTGAACCACGTGTTGAATCCGAAGCTTCTCCAATGTGGCTGGCATCACATGTGTTCACATTCCTTGGGCAAAGCAAGTTCCATGGCCAGTCTGGACAGTGGGGCCGGAGGTCTCTTTGGGCCACCAGGACATTGCAGGTCACATGACAAAGGGCAAGGGCGTGTGGTCTTTTGGGGGATGGGCACAGTGGGAGGTGTGAGTCTAGCCATTTGAGAAGCTGGAAGTCTGCACTCTCCTGGCCCGTGTCAGGAGGTCTGCGTCGACGGGGTAGGTATTTGATCTTTGTTTGCAAGTATGCTGTGTGCAGCTAAGTTTGCAGTCCCTCGCTCTCACTCTCAGTATCTGAACCATCTTTGGGAGATGTTTTAGGAACCATAGGAAACAGCAAAGTGGTGGATTCTTCACCTTCTTGTGTAAGAAGCTCTGAGAATTGTCTTGACTTGAGAAGCGTGACCATGACTTTCAGAGTACTTGGGCCTGGTTTGTTGGGACAAGTGTGCGCTCACACCAGACTGAGGTATCACAGGGCCCTGAACTAACAGAGAGGCCAGAGCCTGGGAAAAGGGTAAAGAGGCCAGCAGTGGGTTGACAGGAAACTCAGTGGGTGCTTGCCCGGAGGGAGGTGGAGGGGGGGGCTACGGAGCAGAGCCCCTGGCTGTGATGTGGAATCTCTGTGTCATGGTCGTGGTACTGGGGCTCATCAAGTCACTGGTGGCCATAGGGCTAAACAAGAAGGATGAGAGGGGCGCCTGGGGTGGCTCAGGCAGTTAAGCGTCCAACTTCAGCTCAGGTCACGATCTCATGGGTTCGAGCCCTGTGTCAGGCTCTGTGCTGACAGCTAGCTCAGAGCCTGGAGCCTGCTTCGGATTCTGTGTCTCCCTCTCTCTCTGACCCTCCCCTGCTCGCTTGGTCTCCCTCTGTCTCTCAAAAATAAATAAAAAACAGAAAAAAATTAAAACAACAACAAAAACAAGGAGGGTGACAAGTGAATGCATCCTGGAAGTCACAGCTCTGGTATTTGGATCTCGGATGTAAATTTGGGGTGGGGTGGGGGGGAATAAAGCCATGAGGCACGTTTCTATTTAACCTCATAAATTTTTTAGAGATATTTGGAGACAACTTCTTATTTTTTTTTAAAGTGTTAATAGCATCATTTGTTCAATAGGCTCTGGATTCACAATGTTCAAAATCCAAAAGGAACAAAAGAGCTTTCAGCAAAATCTCCTGTCTAACCCTGTCTCCCAACTTCCTTCAGTTCTGCTCACGAGGCCGTTACTAGTTTCCTGTGTGTCTGCCCTTCTATAGACCCTTCCTGCATGTTCATAAGACATATCCTTTGTTGAAAACTTTCTTGGGAACAAGAATTACATTAGAAATTCATTGTGCAGAAAAAAGAAAAAGAAATTCATTGTGCAGCAAACTTTATTTGGAGTCTTCCAACACGTGTTACATTTGAGCCTGTTTGTTTCTCAGTACAAAGATTTTATTACTCAGTATACTATAGGAAAAGCATTTTGTGTCAATATAAATGTCTTTTCTCTCAAATTAAATAATGTAAGAAGACAAAGTTTATAAAAACAGTACAGGTCTAAGTACTATTTTGTTGTTGTTGTTTTCTGAGATAGAGAGAGAGTGAGAGAGAGAAAGAGAGGGAGGGAGAGAATCTTAAGCAGGCCTCATGCTTAGCATAGAGCCTGATGCAGGGCTTGATTCCAAAACCCTGGTACCATGACCTGAGCTAAAATCAAAAGTTGGACACTCAACGAACTGAGCCACCCAGGCGCCCTGTATAGGGTATTTTAAAGTTTAACATTAGCATTACAGTTAACTCACGATACAAATTTTTATTTTAGTTTTTTCAGTGTTGAACTTCTTAAAATTTATTTTTTTATTTTTTTTAACATTTTAAATGCTTTTTAATTTATTTCTGAGAGAGAGAGAAACAGCATGAGCAGGGAGGGTCAGAGAGAGAGGGAGACACAGAATCCGAAGCAGGCTCCAGGCTCTGAGCTAGCTGTCAGCACAGAGCCCGACGTGGGGCTCGAACCCATGAACCGTGAGGTCATGACCTGAGCTGAAGTCAGACGCTTAACTGACAGAGCCACCCAGGCACCCCTAAAATTTATTGTTTTAATCATTTTTTTTTTTTTCATCATGGTAAATGTACTCTTTAATCCCCATCCCCTATTTTCCCCATTGCCTTCCCCGTTCCCACCCTCTGGTAACCATCAATGTATTCTCTGTAGTTAAGAGTCTGTTTCTTGGTTTGTCTCTCTCTCTTCCTTTATCCTTTGTTTTGTTTCTTAAATTCCACATGTTAATGAGATCATATGGCGTTTGTCTTTCTCTGACTTATTAGGATTATACTCTCTATCTATGTTGTTGGAAATGGCAAGATTTCATTCTATTTTGTGGCCGATTAGTATTTCACTGTGTATATATACCACATCTTCTTTATCCATTCACCAATCGATGGACACGGGGTTCTTCCATATCTTGGCTATTATAAATAATGCTATAGTAAATATAGGGGTGCATGTATCCCTTTGAATTAGTGTTTTTGTATTTTGGGGGTAAATTCCAGTAGTGTGATTACTGGAGAGTTCTGTTTTTAACTTTTTGAGGAACCTCCATACTGTTCTCCACAGTGGCTGCACCAGTTTGCATTCCTACCAACATTGGACGAGAGTTCCCCCTTCTCTGCGTCCTCACCAACACCTGTTGCTTCCTCGTGATACAAATCTTTTATCCTCATGGTGCTTCAGCTTTATTAACTGTAAGATCAATATAATGATGCTTATTATCCAGCCTCACAATATCAGAAGCCGTGCTCTGCTTAGTACATAATATTCGGAAAGTTCTCTGGAAACTTCCGCATGACGTTCACCACTGAGCTCAGAGCTGTGACTGCTATTAAAGAACGAGGTGCTCGAAGAGAGGGGGGGATCAGTCGTGGAAAACAGGAGCCCCCTTTCCCCTGGCTTTCAGAACTCCTCACAGACTTCCAGCCCTCGTTCTCGGAGTGCGCCTGTTTGTTGATGGCAGAGTAAATATTGTTTCCATTAACCAAAGAGAAGAAAAAATGTTTGCCATGCATCATTTCCCTGGCGTCTTGCCCAGGACTCTCTTTTCCTGAAGCAGAAAGTGTCCCTGTGGGCACCAAACAGTATGCCTGTGCTGTCCTGCGGGGCAGCTGGTCACCCAACCTGAAGCCCTGGCCAGATGCCTTCTGAAGACTCACCTCCTTCCTGTTTCTGCCTTCACCTGTGGGCACCCTCCTGGTGGGCTGGGTTTTTTTTTGTTTTTTGTTTTCCCATAGAAGACCAAGGGGCCTCTTTTTTGTTTTTTTAAATTTAATTTTTATTTACTTTTGACAGACACACACACACACACACACACACACACACACACACACACACACACACAGAGCATGAGCGGGGGAGGAGCAGAGAGAGAAGGAGACACGGAATCTGAAGCAGCTCCAGGCTCCGAGTCATCAGCACAGAGCCCGACGCAGGGCTCAAACTCATGAACCTCGAGATCATGACCTGAGCCCAGTGGGACGCTTCACCGACTGAGCCACCTAGGTGCTCTCCCCCATTTTTTTAAAGCAGCAATTCTAAGACTTTTTCAAGGACAGTTTATCCAGAACTTAATCAAAGAACATCGTTGGGCAAAAGCAAGGTAGTCATTTCCTCTGTTACTCTGTTGAAGCCAACTTAGGTAGATTTGTCCACAGGACACTTAGGGGAGGGGCCCCTCCCAGAGTGAAGGGGGAGCATGGTGGCAGCGCCCAGGGTATCCTGTACCTAGCCCGGCTGCCTCCACTCTGCTCCCGTCCTGGGAGTTCATGTGAGGGAGAGGAAGGACATCAGACTGTGGACTTTCAGTAAGATCAGAACAGCAGCCAGAGAACCACGGGACTGTGGCCTCACAGTGGCTGCTGCCCGTGATGGTGAAGCCCATCAACATGTAGGGGGTTAGCGCCCCCTTTAACATGAGTGTGAGAGACTTTTCCAGCACGACAAGCTAAGGTGAATTAGTTGTATGTGGATATTTATGGCCTCTATTGATCTGATAACACTCTGGCCAGACTGTTAGCATTCAAATTCCAGTCCTGTCTACAGGCTGTGTGAATTTGGGTAGTGCTCTGACCTCTCTGGGCCTCAGTTTTCCCTCCTCTATACACTGGAGATAACTGCCTTTTGGAGTTATATATGAGATTAGATGTCTTAATACAGGGAAAGCTTTTAGAACAGTGCCTGATGTGTTAGAAGTACTGGATGAATGAATGGATATTATTATTATGTAATTATTTTCCACAGTCAGCCAACATTTATAAATAAAAGGTCTTCTTTTGTGTCAAGCTTTGTGCAAAGTCTTTATATGCTATTTCATTTATTCTTCCCAATGATCTCATGAGCTTTATCTTTCAGAAGTAAGGAAACTGAGGACCAGGAGGTCAAAGCACTTGTCCAAAGTCAAATGGTTAATAAGCGGCAGAGTAAAAGTTTTAATTTTAGTCTGTCTGGCTCCAAATTCCACGCTTCTAAAATATTATTATGGGCAGTCCACACATCCACAGTGAAACCTACCACTGGTGAGCATAACACAGCTAATGGCAGAATCCCAGGGTGTGATGTTTCAGGGTCTGCCTTTTGTAAACAGCTTTCCGTATTTGCTTGTGGGCACCTGGAAACAGCTGTTGGTCAAGGTGTTCTAGGAATGGAAGAAGCCCTGAGACCAGCCTTCAGCAAGACGACCTATTTTTTTCCTTTCTAATAATCTAGGAAAGTCAGGGAGGAGTTTTCCACCTCCGTTGCAGACAGCATCTTGTAGGTGGCCTTTGGTAAAAAGTCCTTCTCAGACCATCACTTCCCCATCGAGAGGCTGGGCAGAGGGTTCTTCCAGGGTCTGGTCAGCCGATGAAGGAGAAGACCAAAGGAGGTGGCGGAGAGGCCGTGGTCAGAAAAGGGTCAGGTGGGAGGATCAATGACCAAGGCAAAGTCTGAAGTGAACACGTGGCCAGAAGTTGGGTTCACCCCAAGGAAACAAGGACCACAGTGGGAAAGTCCCGGTAGAAGCCAGAGTTGGGGGAAGCAACTCTGAGCCTGCTAACAGGGGAGGGGGCTGGGAGAGGGGCTCAAGGGGACATTCCTAGTGACTCCTAGTGAGAGGTTTTAGGATTGCCCCCCCCCCGCCTCCCCCCCCCCCCCCCGGTTTTACGCATAGTTCTTATATATGTAAAACCATTGAAAATAGTAGCTCTGAATTACTGGAGATAAATCAATATTACCCAAAGGGATAGAAGGATTCTAGGAGTTAATTTTGCCTCTGTCTTCTGCCAGCATCTTGCAGCATTTTTGATGAGACCAGGGCCATCCTAGTTTATTAAAAATAAACAAAACCAAGTTGGGCTAGGAATAGATGAAGTCTGGTTCATTTGCTCTACCCCTGGCTTCTTCCTGTTCCATCTCCATTTCATGTGGTTGTCCGGCCAAAACGGTGTCTATTTTTAAGACAACGGAGGATGCTTTCAGGCTTGGGTTAGAGAGGCCGGTGCCAGGAGGCTGGAGGCGTAGTGCCTCCCGTTGGCCCAGCGTCTCCCCAGCGTCTCCCCATCGTGAGTCACAAGCCTCCTCCGCCATCTTGGCTGGTAGGTGGGCCACCAAAGTGCAGGACCAGAGAGAAGTTCTTTTAAGCCTGATGTTCTACAGAAGTTATTTGGGAAATCTGTTGGTCTGGTCTGAAACTGAAACATCCCCCTTCTACTTTTTTCATTCCAGGCTTTCAATACTGTTGTTGTTGTTGTTTAAAAAAAAAACGACTATGTTTAAATGCAGAAAAAAAAAAAACACAAAACACCCAAGACAAAACAAAACAACTGAGGCAAGATGGTTTTAGTTTGGAAAAAGCCTGAGAGAGAGAAGGGTGGTGTGGAGGTGGGGGGTTAGGGTGTAAAACTAAATGTTTCCAAATGCCAAGAGTTGAATAGTTGTAAGACCAGGACGTCAAAGTTAATATTCTTTGCACCCCACTTGCTCCAGCACAAAGCCATCTCTGGGGCCAGCACCCTTTCACCGGCTCCAGCTCTGTACACAGTGTTGACCCAAAAGAGTGAGTCCCTTAGTGGTGTGGAGTGCATTGGGGAAATTGCAGGTTTTAGCAATTCCATGTTATTTTCTTTGCTCATACTTCTCTGTTTATAACCTTTTTTCCAAGCAGAATTTGAGGTGTGCATACTTCGCTTTTACTTCCTGCAGTCATATTTATATTTGGTGATATTTATTATGTTAGGGACACTTGGCGTCTAGCTCAGTCCTTCCCTGTATCTAGATATTCTCTCATCTAGATAGCATCTCCTGAAAGTCATCTTTTATTACCTTGTGCACATGTTATTACCCTTAGCCCCCTGCAAGCCTTCTCCATTCAGCCATATTCCCCATTCCTACAAACCCAGCTCGGTTCCTACCCCATCCCAAAAGTTTTCCTTGACCCTTCAGTTGGTCTATATCTCTTCCTTTTCTAACTATCACATAATTAGTAACTTGCTACATAAGAATTATATGCCGATGTATTTGTATATGCATGTATTTATATACACACATGGTACACATGATATGTGCATTTGCAAATATATGTTGTCTGAATGTAATACCACTTTATCTCCTGGAGGTCTTATTTGTCTGTTTAGTTTCTAGTGTGGACCAGAGAGTCCCCTGTTCTGGGTTTTATGGGGCCTTGCTCAGGCCCTTACAGACCATTCTGCTGCTGTGTCTTCCCATGGGGCCAAGTGGACACTCCTCCTCCTTCTCGTAGAGCTTGCTCTGGGTACCTGGGACCCGGAATCCCTTGTCCAAATGACCTTAAGCCCACTTGGGCTGCATAGGCTCATCCCTGTGTTTGTGGGGCTGGGCACCCCAGGACTGAGGGGTGGATAGGGAACTGAGGCAGGCTGCAGAGGAAGGCGAGGAAGGCCAGGGCTGAGGTCTGGGTGCAAAATGCTGGGGAGTCTAAGAATTCTAAACAGAACTTGGTTTTCTGGTCTTAATGGAGTAAGGAAGGGGGATGGGGCGCCTGGCTGGCTCTCAGTGGGTAGAGCAGGCAACTCTTGATCGTGGGGTTGTGAGTTCAAGCCCCACATTGGGTGTACAGGTTACTTAGAAATGAAATGAATTTTTAAAAAAATTTTTAATGCTTATTCATTTTTGAGAGCAAGAGAGCACGAGCTGGGTGGGGGAGGGGCAGAGAGAGGGAGACACAGAATCTGAAGCAGCCTCCAGGCTCCAAGCTGTCAACACAGCCCAGCATGGGGCTCTAACTCACTTACTGCAAGACCATGACCTGAGCTGAAATTGGCGCTTAGACAACTGAGCCACTCAGGCACCCCAAAAAATTATTTTATTTCTTTGTAATTGTGATGTGTAAGTCCAGCTTTGAGTAACCGATGGGATATATTTGGGGTAATTGCTGAGTGAAATTTTGCTCTACCACGAAGCTTATCCCTGTACCAAATGAGTATTTTTTCGGCCTCTACTGTGTGTGATAGTGGGTAAAAGTCACTATAGCTATTAAATGACTAAGTTTGAATATACAACTTCACAAATATTCATAAAAAATAATTTTGCTCAATAATTTTGTTCAGTTTATGTCAACAAATACTATTTTTTTCATCTATTCTTCCCTTCTGTTGTTAATTACCCCAAAATCATTATTTTTTTTTAATGTTTATTTATTTTTGAGAGACAGAGAGACAGAGTGTGAGCAGGGGAAGGGCAGAGAGAGAAGGAGACAGAGAATCTGAAGCAGGTCCAGGCTCAACGCAGGGCTTGAACTCACGAACCGTGAGATGATGATCTGAGCTGAAGTCGGATGCTCAACCAACTGAACCCCTCAGGTGTCCCTACCCAAAAATCGTTACTAAGTGCGCTGACTGTGTGGCCAGGGACAGTGAAAAATACATGTGGTCCTTACCCAAATGCTCTGCTTGGAACAAAGAGAGGACAAATAAGAAACTTCAATAAAACTTCAGATTTTGTGGCTTTTAACCCTAAGTGCTGTAGTAGACTAGATAGTCGTTTCTTGAAAATAGTAGTTTCCCTATTTTTAAAAATGAGAACTTTTGGGCACTTTTAAAAATAATTTTTAAGATTTATTTATTTTTGAGAGAGAGAGTGAGACAGAGAGGGAACAGAGGATCTGAAGGAGGCTCCATGCTGTGAGGGCAGAGCCCGATGCTGGTTTCAGACCCATGAACCATGAGATCGTGACCTGAGCTGAAATCAAGAGTTGGCCCCTTCACTGACTGAGCCACCCAGGCCCCCCCTCTTTTTGGAATTTTAAAATAATAAAAATTAAAAGTGCTTTCCTTTATAAGTAGCCCTTTTAATTCTCACAAACCGTTCAAGGCAGATACTGTTATTCCCATTTTAGGAAAGAGAAAATCAGGCTCAGAGAAGTTTACTGACTTCTCCAAGGCCACACAGCTGTGATTCAGTAGTGGCCAGGCCTTCAGTGTAGGCCTCTATTCACACCTGGCACCCCCAGCACCCCCCCCCCCCCGCACCGAGGATCTTGTCATATATCATCACACACATTTGTCAGTTAGAGTGAGATAAATTTCCTGTGGGGTGAGATTAGGTCTGTAGAGAAATGGGAAGCATAGGAGATTTTAGTTTTTCAAATGCAAATTTCCCACCAAATACAGGTTGTTCGGAAAGTTAGGTAAAAAAGGCATAGAGAGTGTACATTGTATATTATACAAGTGTTATTCAACTTCCTTCCTTTATTTATTTATTTATTTATTTATTTATTTATTTATTTATTTTTAAAGGTGATTTTTTTCAAAGTGTATTTATTTATTTTGAGAGAGGGAGCACAAATGGGGCAGGAGCAGAGAGACGGGGAGACAGAATCCCGAGCAGGCTCCGCACTGCCAGCGCAGAGCCCGGTGTGGGGCTTGAAACCACAAACCCGAGATCATGACCTGAGCCAAAGTCAGACAGACACCTAACCGACTGAACCGCCCGGGTGTCCCTATTCAATTTCCTTTAAAGTCCACTTCAAAATAATCAGATTTTTTAAAGGTATAATTTACGTAAAAGAAAATTCGCCTGTTTTAAGCACACAGTTGGATGAGTTACACAAATGTGTTCAGTTAGGAAAACAGCTCCCTGGTCCTAATAAGGAATTTCTAAGATCCTCTGCGCCCCCTTTGATGTCGGGGCCTTCTCCTGGCTCCTGGCAGCCACAGATCTGCCGTCCAGATAGTGGGGCCTTTTCTAGTATTTCATATAAATGGAATCCTACCATTTGTAGTTTTTTGTGTCTAGCTTGTTTTGCTCACTTTGGGTCCACTTTTAATAGTTTCTGCTTTTACTCTTTTAGTCCTCAGGGCACATGACTTAGGCTTTACTCTCCAAGTGGAATCAGACGATGCCACAATTCCTTCTGACTTATTATCAACGGGAAAATTCACCCAGAGACTTAGGAACCTCAGGCAAACCACCGCTTTGAAATTTCCTGCCTGTCCAGTGATGGGCTTTGATGTCAGACATGGATGGTTTGAGTTTCAGCTTTCCTACTTTCTAACTTTGAATTTCAGCTTTTCCACTTTCTAACTATGTGATCTTGAGCAGAATTACTTTCTTTGGGCCCTCATTTTCTTAACCTCTGAAATGGGGGTAATAATTGGATAACCTTGTAACATTTTTTGGGCCAAATGTGATTTTACATGGAAAACACGTAGCAATATCTGGTGTAGCATAAGAATTAATGAGGATGATGATTCCTTAGCACAGCCTTTACCTCTGCTTTCTGTCTGATCAGAGGCCGTGCTAGGGACTGGCGAGGTAGGAGTAAGGAAATTACCCATTTATGGTATTTCTCAAGCCAAACCAACCTGCACATTTTTCCATAATAGATCGTGAGCCTTATCTGATGGTGCCTCTAAGGCACATGGTAACAACTTTGGTAAATATTTACAAACGTTAGCAAATAAAGGTATTTGAAGAGGAATAGTTCCAAGCCCATGAAATACACTGAATTCAGAACTGAAGAAAATGACATCACCAGATCGTTTTATGAACTTAGGAATTCCTGAATGCCTATATTCATCTTTCACTTTGGTGTAGAATATTTTCTTTGCAAACTGAAGAACTTGGAACTAACCAGCCCTCGAATGGATCAGTTTTATTACTTTGAGAAACAAAAAGCCAGACTCATTTCTGAAAAAGTCGTATCTTTACTGCAAATCTACTTATGCTTTTGACAATTGGATTTTAACATCCCTCCTCGAATCTGTAAACTGGACCCTAGTCAGCTAACGCAGGCGTGCAAATGGTAATAAAGTAGAAGGCAGTTTGTGTGTCCCACAAATATTAACGAGTTGATTCCCAAGTCAGATTTTCTCCAGGTGTGTGTCCATGTTCAGCATTTCACCCTGATTTTAACTTCTTAACAGTATTAGGATCTCTACAAGCAGAAACACGTGAGTGTTTTAAAGTAATAATTATCGTTCACTGTGGGAGAGGTTTTGATGTCAAAACTCTAGTCTTGTGTTTGTGCACGTTTGCAGAGGCAGGTGTGTCCTTCCTGATGGGTGAGATCTGACCCCTGTCAGGGGTGGGAAGGTGGAGATGGAAGAGTGGAATGCCTCCACCATGCTGATGATTTCCAAACAAACCAATTAACCTATGCTGTGATCTTGACCTTCATCAGAGCTTACAAATGCTAATCCTTGCTGCATCTTCCTTTGATAAATTTAGCACAAATCGATATCAGAAACAATAACAAGTTTTGAGGTATTTTGGAGAAGTCGCAAACAGAAGAACAATGACCCTGTGCATTTTCTGTGTCACGCGTTGTTGTCTGGGACAGAGAAAGGTGAAATCTACACCTGCCCACTAGCAATCACAGCAGAGTCGTTCTGCGACTTGACTATGAGGACATTGTGTCCTCAGTTCGTGGCACGGTGCCTGGCACATAGTCGGTCCTCTATTCAACAAACACTTATTTAATAAATATGTATTCATTCAATCAATAAGCATTTGCTAATCAGTGAATACATGGGATAATGAAACAATAGGTTAGTCTACTGCTGGACTATAGTAAAAAGAATAATTTAAGAGAACATTTGGTTCAGATAAACCAAACTCCGATTTTTAGGGTAAAAGCACTTCATAGAAATTAAAACACAAACCTCATACTCAGATTATTTTTCAGAAGCCTTGTTTTCCTGAACATTAATTATTCAAGATGGCATATACTTTTGAGGGGAAACAAAAAAGCAAGCCAGAAAATAGAAAGTGCCTACAGGGGTTTCAAGGGATGAACGGGGCGCCCAGGACCGTGGAGGCTGACAATCCTGTGGCACCGTGAGCTCTGGGGGGCGCTCCAGAAAGGTACTGACGCTGGGCAGCCATTTCCGAGGCTGAGGTCTCAGTGCCCTGCCAGCCCCTCCTTCCGCCCCAGCCTGACCTTGGACTAGACAAATTTCCAGCCTCTGACTTATGTTTTACTGGCATTTCCAGACGGCCTATCACCTGCGCCACTAATTTCCTAATGTGCTTAGTATTTTGCTACAAATGGACTCACTCGAAAGGACTGAAGTTTGTCCATGAAGCACTTAAAACACTTGTTTTCTGAGTCACCCTTTGGAAGACCGTGGCTTGCCCATCACAGCCTGAAATACATCACCTTTGCTTATACCCCTCTCCCTCCAAGCAGTAAATCACTCAGGTAGAATTTTTTTTGGTGGGGGTTGGAGAGCAGTGTGTCTGGTGTGTGTGTGTGTGTGTGTGTGTGTGTGTGTGTGTGCTGTGTATGCTTGGTATGGAAATTGTCTAACGCAATTATGAATGTTTATTTTTTTATTTTTTATTTATTTTTGAGAGAGAGAGAGAGACAGACCATGAGCAGAGGAGGGGCAAAGAGAGGGAGACACAGAATCCAAAGCAGGCTCCAGGCTCTGAGCTGTCAGTACAGAGCCCAACACGAGACTCTGGAACTCAAGAACCACTACATGAGCCAAAGTCAGATGCTTAACCAACTGAGTCACAATTAAGGCTTTTTAAAAAATATTGAGGGCCTTATTCTGATTTTAAAATATGGTAGGCCCCATGTTCTGGTCAAATCTATAATTTTAGCCTTTGCCTTTGATAGCCCTTATGATACCTTAATTTTCTGTATTGTCCAGGAAATCTGGACTTAGATTTTATAACCTAAATTAAAAAGAAAGATGTTTGGCAAATCTAATAAAGGTCACTAAGACATGGGAAGTGTTATTTTTACTTATTTTTTGAGAGAGAGAGAGTGTGTGAGCAGGGGAGGGGCAGAGAGAAAGGCAAGACACGGAATCTGAAGCAGGTTCCAGGCTCTGAGCTGTCAGCACAGAGCCCGATGTGAACCGCGAGCTCATGACCTGAGCTGAAGTTGGACACTTAACTGACAGCTACCCAGGTGCCCCAGATATGTTCTTTTTAATAAACTGTGGTTTATCCTCTGGGGGAGGGAAATAAATATAGTACTCTTGTTTTCCCATCCCTCCCCCGCTACCTGTTGTATTTGGTTTTTTTTAACATGGTAGAAATCTCCTGTCCTACAAAACATCTCTTCTGAGCTGGACTTATGTAGGATGACACTGTGTGCTTATGGATCTTGATTCCTCCAGGTTCTTAGGGGCATTTTCTTCAGACAGGAATTCCAAAGGGAGCTCTACTTTCACCTCTGTTCTTTAGATTCAAGAGACATTCTGGGTATTGATCTTTTATTTTGAAGCTTTATGAAATCTCAATGAGAGGGTATCAATACATAGAAACCCTGACAATCTTAAACTCACCCTTCTCAGATCCCACAGACTAAAGCTTTAAATTCCCATGAACTGGGGCGCCTGGGTGGCTTAGTCGCTTAAGCGTCTGACTTCGGCTCAGGTCATGATCTCACAGTTTGTGGGTTCGAGCCCCGTGTGAGGCTCTGTGCTGACAGCTCAGAGCCTGGAGCCTGCTTCAGATTCTGTGACTCCCTCTCTCTCTGACCCTCCCCTGCTCACGCTGTCTCTCTCTCTCCCTCTCATAAATAAATAAAAACATTAAAAATATATTTTTAAAAATTCCCATGAACTGTTAGCTTTTTTCTGTTCTTCCATGCCACTCTACAGTGAAACTGGAACTGTCACAGGGACTTCGTTCTTAGGCACATTTTTACACAACTTGAGAGTTTCATATTTCGTTATTTTGTTCTGTCCTAAAAAGGATCCTCTAATAATTGGACCTTGAGCTTAGATTGACCAGCTATCCTGGATGTTAAATTAATTTATTCATAGGTGTTTATTGAACTTTCTTGCCTTCAACTTTATTCATTGAAGAGGTATTTAATGAGTGTCCACTGTGTCCAGACGCAGTGTGAGCCACTTAACGTGTAGCATCTTTCTTTCAAAGCTCAGCCGGGTGACTGACCGGTCCACCTACACTTGTATTATATTTCGTTCATTCATAGGCAATTGCTTTTTTGTGTGTTTTGTTTTGTTTTAGACCAGGGGTGACTCCACGTATATACTTACTGCTGGTGGCAAATGCATTCCTTTTGAATCTGGCTCTGAAAATAGCCCTGCTTATTAAATGGCAGCTGTTGTTCCAGACCTTACACTTATTTCAAGGATATGGGGTGTATAACTTAGCTTGAGGTTTCTTTGGGAGCAATAGGAAAAATATCCTTTGCTTATACAAAACCTGTTTATCAAAGGACTGGTGTGGCACCACCCCTCACTGTCCTCAAGGCCACAGACTTTTTGGTGCTAGCTGTAACTGGTCGACATTTCCAAGATTATCTCCTAGTCCAAGGTGGCTGCTCCAGCTCCAGCCATCATCTCTGCATCTCAGCCACCCAAAAGGTGAAAGGACAAAGAAATAAGGTTAAAAGATATGCAACAGACATTCTTTATGCTTGGTGTACCTATGTTTCCAGCTGTGTCCTCAATCTTTGCTACTTGTGAGTGCACTTTTCTTCTGATATCAAAGAGTAATTCTCTGTCATCTCTCTAAATAATTTACGGTAATGGATCGCGCTCTTTAATTCTAGAAGATCCCTGGCTGTGAAGCGTGTTTATCTGTAAAAGGAAGAGGAAAAGCGCAACACAACATTACTGACTTTGAAAATGCTTCTAATGCATCTTTAAAAATGAACTCACAAAATTAAAAGCAAATAGACATAAATGCTCCCATTTTCCTTCCAGCACGTTAAAAAGCCTCTGAAAGTGTTGATGGTCTTCTCTCTATTCACGGAGAAGTACTTAATTGCACCTTCAGGCCAAGCCAGAGCTCTCTTTGGTTAATGCTGTATTTGACATCGTGTCTAAACACCCCCTAGGACACCGTGTAAGCACCAGAGTGCTTTCAGTGGGACCAGAAGCATCCCTGTGTGAGTGCCTTTGACAGCCCTCGGCTCGATGCTGCTGGGGACCTTGGGCTGAGAACAGGCCTCAGAGCAGGTGGCATGCGTTTTAACAATCTTACTTGTTGCAGATGAAGCACTCTGGCCACGCTGCATGCCTGTGGCCTAACGTTTCCTTGGAGGTGCTGCCGGACCACTTTGCAAGGCAGCAGCGAGCCATTAGAAGTCAGCCGAGCTAGGCATTTGCTGCAGTATCATTTCCTTCCCAAGTTCTGGAAGCGTTTCCCAGTCTGCGGGGCAGGATGCAGGAGGACCGCAGGGTTTGAAAGGGCCTCTTGACAGAGACAGTCTGGATCCTCCCGAAGCTGCGCGGTCTACCGGGGCGGTGGGAGGGACGGTGGGCGGCATCCTGGGGAAGAAGAGCTCTGGGACGAAGCAAGACGGAAGCCAGGGAGGAAAGCCCGCTGCCCTCCAAGGGCCAGGGCCCTGCTGGGGAGGAAGGTTCCCGCGGAGCGTGCTTCTTGGTCCCGCGCTCATCACAAGTGCAGCAGGTAAATTGCATGTGATCCCCGCCAGGCTTTGGGGAGGCCCCGCTGATGCTGGCCCTGGTTTGGTTCGGTTTTGTCCCCCAGCTCCCGGAGGAGCCGCGGGGCTGGAAAGAGCTCCCGGCTTCCCGGGTCCGTGGGCCGCCCCTTTCTGCAGGACTTGGGCCACGCAGGGACCATTGTCATTTTCTTCGTGAGGAACAGAATGGAATCTTTCTTGCAGTCAGCTGGGGAGACAAGCGGCTCTTGTTAGGAAGAAAATGACAGTGGAACACAGCGTTTCCCCTCAGATAAAGCAGTTAGTTTTAGACGGGGAGTCAGAGAGCCGTGCTGGCCCATTGTGCGCCGGGAGCCTAGCTCCCTGGGCATTTATCTCAGAGTCAAGTGACATTCTTTGATAGCTGCCACGGACTGCCACGCCCTCTTAATCTGACTTGTGGGGGGACAGAGGAGAACTGACTGCCAGCAGGAGAGAGGGAACAGAGGAAATGGGAGTTTTGCTTTTTTGGCACTGGCTTAGTTTCATTAGACTTCTTGATGTTTGCAGAGCCCTGCCGCTGTTGTGCAAACACTTCCCCCCTGCGTGCAGGGGAGGCCAGCCGCTGTCTTCTGCTCCCTGAGGAGGCTGCACAGGCTCCTGGCCCCCAATTCCCAACAGCGGGCCCAGGTCAGGGCTCAGCAAAGACCCTTCTAAAAGCATATCTGGCCCAGGAGCCTTTTGATGTTGTAATCAGTCTCGAGGACCTCAAAATATTCTTGATGTTTTCAGCTGGGTTGCTTTAAGGCAGACGCCAATTTTGCAGTTAGTGGCCCAGGTGATCCTTTTTTTTTTTTTTGCTTGTCCCACGGCTGAAAGAGGGCCAGGTGGGGTAGCGGCCGAGTCGGGGCCCTGTAACCACACGTCGGTTCCCCCACGCCATGGAAACTTGGAGTTCACAAGGTGGGAAGGTCCGCGGCTGCCCAGTGGAGTGCCCAGCCCTTCTGGGCATGCCATGCACGATGTGATGATTTGAGAGCACTTTTAAAACTGTCAAGAGTTAAAGGCAAAGGGCTGTCATCCCTCCCATTGGCAAGTCATGCTTCCCCAGAGCACAGGTGTGGGCAGACGAAGGCATTGACCCACATCAGGCTGGCTACTCTTTCAATCACTTTTCTTTTTAAGTTGGGAGATTTGCCAAGGGAGGAAGAGGTTTCAGATGAGTTGTACAATTACTCGGAAAGTTCACCTAACCATTCTGGTTCTGTTCACCTGTACTTTAAATTACTGTGAGGCCTCTCGGGGCTCAGGCGGTTAAGCGTCTGGCTCTTGGTTTCGGCTCAGGTCATGATCTCAGTGAGTTCGAGCCCCGAATCCGGCTCTGAGTTGACACTGAGGAGCCTGCTTGGGATTTTCTCTCTCTCCCTCTCTCTGCCCCTCTCCTGCTCTGTCTCTCAAAATAAATAAACTTCAAAAAAAATTTTTTAAATAAATTACTGTGAAACAAGGTTACCGTTAGTCATTTGTTGTACATGCTGGTAAAAAGCCTGAGCTGTTACACACACTTCTCTGGCGCCTGAGTTGCCACAGGTCGAGACTCAGTGGCAAGGTGCTTATCATGACTTGGTGTCGGGCCCCAGAGGCTTCCTCTGTTTGCCCACAGCAAACAGATTCCTGGAGCTCAGGAATACTCGTTGGTATCATAAAATCTGTTTTGTGGATTGGGTTGCTTGAGGTCATTTGGGAAGGGTATTTTCTGTAGCCGGAGTATGAACTTGGCAGTTTGCTCAAAGAATTCTAGAGGGGAATTCTATCATATTTTAAAACAGGCAAGAATTCTATCATGTTTTAAAATGGACAATAATGCCTGCCCTATTCTCCTTCTTCCCTTTGCCTTGAGTAAGAATACATGGAAGTTAAGTGAAGATATCACAGTATTCTCTGGAATCTTTACCAAGCCTTTAAATGCTATATTCTTGGGGCGCCTGGGTGGCTCAGTCGGGTAAGTGTCCGACTTCCGCTCAGGTCATGATCTCATGGTTCATGGGTTCGAGCCCTGTGTCGGGCTCTGTGCTGACAGCCAGCTCAGAGCCTGGAACCTTCAGATTCTGTGTCTCCCTCTCCCTCTGACCCTCCCCTGTTCACACTGTCTCTCTCTCTCTCAGAAATAAATAAAACATTAAAAAATTTTAAATGCTATATTCTTGGGGCGCTTGGTGGCTCAGTCGGTTGAGCGTCTGACTTTGGCTCAGTCATGATCTCATGGTCCGTGTGTTTGAGCCCCGCTTTGGGCTCTGTGCTGACAGCTCACAGCCTGGAGCCTGCTTTGGATTCTGTGTCTCCCTCTCTCTCTCTCTCTGCCCCTCCCCCACTCTCTCTGTCTCTCTCTCAAAAATAAATAAGAACATTAAAGAAAATTTCTTAATAAATAAATAAATAAATGCTATATTCTTTGCTTTCTTCGGAAACCTGAAATTATAGAATCGTGAGTTTTCTGTCAACTGCTACTAGGTGATATTCATGTCAGAGGTTATGCCGGAAGTGAATTGCCCTTGACCACGGATCTCTGAAATCTGACTGCAAATTCCACATAGACTCTGTGTCTTCCGTCCTAGTTCTGAGAGGTGTCTCATCCAGTGGTCACTGCGTGGCCCCTCCTGCTCCCTCCCAACCAAATGCAACATTAAGAGAGAGCCCCCCAGCGAAGAAGTCTCGACCGCCATGCTGAGTGTCTAGTTGTGGGCCTGGGATTGTCTCTGTTCCAAACTTAAAGACCACAGAAACCAACTCATAAAACAGTCGTGAGTACATATGCTTCCACTGGCTTTGCAGAGAGGACACATAAACAGCAGTGTTTCCCCACCCCCAATTCATGCACTTGGGCTGTTTCTTTTTGTGCAGTCAGTATATATGAGACTCAGGTTATGGACGTTTAGTTGTGTTTAAGCGTAGAGGAGTGTTTCTGTGGGGGGCAGGAGGGAGGATTATTCTGGGTAGTTTTATGTGATTGCTAACAAAAGTCTTTTTTCCTCTTCATAGTTCCCATGGTGATTTTTTTTTTTCATTCGATGTAGCATCGATCTTGTGGGTTTTAATTAGACTCTAATAGTCCCTAGGAGCAGAGAGTGTTGAGATTCGTTAGTATCTTCTCTTATTTAATGTTTGTTGATGGTTAGATGGCATAAAATGGTACAAAATCTATTCTGTTGATAACTGTTACGTTGCTTGATACCATAACAGGAATATAAGCGTGTCATGAAAGGAAAAACAATTAATAGTAAATGATTTTGTCTTTTTCCCTCTTGCCAATGTCAATTCAAAATTTCCTCGGGATCACCTAGTAAAATTTTGGTTTTCAGAATTCACAAAGGTGTGTAGACCACAGAGGTTCCCAGTCTATGGGCCTTAGCCTAAGGGAGGTTGAGGGCAGCGAGGTTACAGAGAGGTGTCAAGAATCCAGTATTGTCTGTAACTAGTAAACCTTATGTATATGGTTGTGTAAATGTATATATTACATTTTTTCAAGTGCATGTAGATCCTGTTGTGAGTAATCAAACAAATTCAACTTAAAAGCATAAATGAATTTGAGCCACCTGGGTGGCTCAGTTGGTTAAGGATCCGACTCTTGATTTCAGCTCAGGTCATGATCTCAAGATTCATGAGATGGAGCCCTGCATTGGGCTGTACACTGACAGCAGGGAGCCTGCTTGGGATTCTCTCTCTCCCTCTCTCTTTGCCCCTCTCCCACTCCCACTGTCTCTCTCAAAATAAATAAAAACATTTAAAAAAGCATAACTGAATTAATGATTGCCTTCTATAGTTAGTATTTTCTCAATAATCAAAAGGTATAAAATATAACTACTACCATATGGGAATGCACATAGTTTTTTAACATTAAAAAATAGTTTCTATCTTTGAAAAGGATAGGGACCACTATTCTGAACTATTTATCAGAGTAGTGTTGATCCATATATAAACCTAGAGATACGTAGGATAAAGGGATTTTTCCAAAGGTGTCTATGAAAGAACTTTCTGGAAAAACAGATTGTGGACATTCGTTATGATGTATAAAATGTGTCCTATAGCTTCTGCTGTTTCTAAATGATGGCATTCCAGATCACTGTCTGATGGTGGCACCAGCCTTACCAACGAATCAGTTAGTCTCTCCTTGGCTTCTCCCCATGTCCCCTTCCCTGTTAGCCTTTCCCATTTCCCCAGATGTTAGGAGAGGGGGTGAGTTCCTTGCTTCTGTGCTGGGGGCTGGAAGATTGGAAACATTGCTGGAGAGGCTGTAGGAGTTGCGGAAGAACAAGACACCTTCTGTGTCTGTGATAGTGAAGTGTGATCGAGCTTCTCCTATGTCTTGGTGCCTCTCGCTAATGAACGCTGCCCATCAGCTGCCATGGGAAGGGTTGGGGTTTCCGGGGGAGCTGAACAGAGGCACCTGGAGGGATCCTCAGGACAGGAGTCTCCTGAATGAGGAAGCCTGGAGAACCTGGTGGCGGGTGGCTTGTGTTCCTTAACGGGCTGCAGGGGTGGCTAGGGAAGGGGCACAGTGAACGGATGAAGCCTCCACTTTCTTCCTATGAATTGAGGGGTCCCCATGAAACTGGGATGCTTCCTGTGTCTACTTTCCCAAAGATCACTGTTGATACCAGCATAGCAATTCTTGAGTTCCTTTGGTGAGGCATTTTGAAGAAGCTTTTTTTTTTATGTGTTTATTTTGAGAGAGAGAGACAGAGAGTGAGCGGGGGAGGGGCAGAGAGAGAGGGAGACACAGGATCTGAAGCAGGCTCCAGGCTCTGAGCTGTCAGCACAGAGCCCGACGCGGGGCTTGAACCCACGGACTGTGAGATCGTGACCTGAGCCGAAGTCGGACGCTTAACCGACTGAGCCACCCCGGCGCCCCTGAAGAAGCTTTCTGCTGAGGAAGAAAAAATTAAACTCTCCAAACTGGAAAGGAATTACTTAGACATCTCTGATCGCAGTTCCCCACTCCGTGCAGGAGTCCTTCTATAGAAAAGCTTCCTGGAAGTCTAAAATCAAAGAGTTCTGGATCGATTGGTATCAAGAATGCCAAGTTCTTCCTTGTACACTTGAGTTATATGGAGGCAGAAAATAGCGTGGCTCACCTGGGCCTGTGTGTAGACCACCCATTGGCCTGTGAGTGGAGATGGGTTAGGGGAAATGAGTGAGGGCAGGGCTGCAAAGGGGAATGGGAGATGTGCACAGAGAGGCGTGGGGTGCTTGCCAGGTGCCTGGTGACCACAGTCTCCTGGTCAGTTACGTTTCTCCCTAGCAGAGGTCGGCAACAACAGGAGGTAAGCAAATAATTCCTGTATCTATTTTTTCCTGTTTGGACAGTGCATGCAGTGTGCATGTGTTCCAGAAGGCTTCTTTTCCTGGCTGCCGGCCACAGGGATCGCTTAGGAAGCAGCAAAGTAAGAGCTGGTGCAAATGCACGTGCATTTTGTAGCGGAGAATCTGATATCGCTGTGTACTTTCATTTTTGGAGTCTGGAATAACACACACATTCCAGGAGCCCGGGAAATTCCCAGGTGGCCACCACCATAAATGTTATCTCATTGAATCTCATTAAACTGTGACAGGAGTTCCAGACTTCTGACCTTGAATGGTTCAAGGGGAAAAGGAGTGCCTATGGGGAGAGATGCCTTTGAAAGGCCGTCCCCCCGTGGACAGAGTCTCCTGTGCCCCTGTGAATACGTTTGATGTTCTCTTCCTCCTTACTGAATAATGACTAGTAATAAAAATAGCTTTCAAAGGGACATTAGGATACAGCTGTGTAGCAAGACCTGGAGATCAGGCAGATCACTGTAGATTTTGGAACTTTGATTTCCCAAACTTGTATGAGCGGGTCATTACCAGCCTAAGCCCCGTTGCCCATGCAATTCCCAAAGGCAAAGGCATTTGGATTGATAAAAGCCATGCTTCCTACTCATGCCTCCTAGTTCCTAGATATTTCTATCACAGCAGCTATATTTTGGGTTAGGGTCTTCAAATTAGAAGCCCCCATCCCCACCCTTACAGACACATCCTCCTTCTGGATATGAAAGAAAAATGTGAGTACCAATGGCAGTGCTTATCCAAGGTCTAAGGGCAGGGCAGTGAGACACTGGCCACAGCTACACACCTCCCTGCTGCTAAAGATGGATAAGAGGAGCGGATGCAGAGGAACAGAAAGGGACAGTGGTGGGTGGGGCGAGCAGATACTCTGCCAGGCACTTAGTGACACTCTCTTCCTCCCTGTAAAGAGGATACCAGGCAGTATGGTTCCGGCACTTTCTAGCCAGCTTTTGTATGTGTTGCCATTGTCGCAGCTTCCAGAATTAGAAGTTGACCACTCTTGGAAGCCACCCATTGGACACCCTGTGAGAGGTGGAACGGTGTGAGTCTTGAGGTCCTCATACATGAAGAATCTGCCACTAACTTAGGACAATTTTCATGCTTTAGAAAAAAAAAACCTTAAAAGCCCTGTTGTGTCTGATCCTGGTCCAGCACGTGGTGGGGCACCAAGGAGGCTTGTTAGGTGGGTGTTGGGCGGCCACATTGCCCTTGATACAACTCCCACATCCCCTGCAGCGCTGTTCACAATAGCCAAGATGTAGAAACAACCTAAGTGTCCATCGGTGGATAAATGAATAAAAAAGAAAACGTGGTAAATACCCACAATTAGAGCAAACTCAGAAAGAAAAAAAAAAAAAAGATACAAGTCACTACAGAGCCATGACTTTAAACCTTCTCTGAGCTTCCTTAGAGTTTCTGCCTGTTCATTCCTCTCTTTGAGGAGAGTCATAGTTTTTCTGCTACCACGTAAAGTTAGCTCTTCCTTCCACTTCTCTAAATGTACCTCCTTCAGCTTAAAGCGGTGTCCTGAGTTCTGGGATTTCAGAGGCGGGGGACGTACCTTTGGTCCTGTGTGTGCTTTAAACTAAGCTGTTTTCTAGTGGTGGTCACTGAACATATCCATACGGTGGTCTCTGAGGTTACGTGCACAGGAGTGGATCCTTTGAGAGCTTCAACAGCAAAATTACCTCAAAGCCATGAGCCAAAGCCATAAGTTATATCCTGACTTACAAAAAAGACTTTGTTTTCCTTTGTCTTTGTGGCGGTTGCGCTCTGTTCTACCACAGCCTGGGAAGAAAGCAGCGCATCCCTTTGTTCTCAGAGTTTTTACTGACAAGGTGCAGGTTCCCAGGACTTTCTATAAATGGCTGGCTCTTTTTGGTTAGGGAAAGAAGTGTCCTATTCTCTGGCTTCTGAAGATCTCTTCGAGAACCCCTCTGGAGGATCAAGCATATCTTTGTGTTGCTGTACGTCATAAATCTCAGCAACAGAAATGATTGGGTTTATAAATCACCCCTGGATGTCTGCTTTCTAGATCTGCCTGTCACAAAGTGGGGAAAGAAGATGAGGCACCAAGTGTCGAGTGCCTGGCACGGTGCCCACCAGCCCTGACCTGCTTTTGGGGTCCGGGGGCGGGTGTCCTCCTCCATGCCTTTGTGCACATTTGAGCTGGGGTCACCCACGGTGAAGTGCTAGATGTGTGTCGTACGGAACAGATTAGGTTGGTGCTGTTTTACTTGTTTAACCATGACCCTCACACAATTTTTAAGAGGAAAATGGTCTCATTTCGTTACTAATGAAATTTCCTGAAAGCCCACAAAGATGATTGATTCTGGGTGGCAGAGTCCAGATTCCATGTGAGCTGAATTGCGATGGGCAGAGGATGGAACATTTGTGATATTAGTCGTTAGATATGCAGACATGCACAAGAGCAGGTGAGATGGCTGGGAAACTAGATTCTTCAATGGGAAGCGCTTACTTTGGGAAGTAGACGCCTGAGAAAATAAGAAAACAGAAAACGTCACAGCCTGCTGCTTCTGTTGTCTCTTTGGTGCTGGGAATGTGGCAGAAGAGGGGATGTTAACTACTGAAAATTGTTTCTCGAGCTCATAGCCTTGCTCTTCCACGTCTGTGTGCCAAGAGGGATTTTTTTTTTTTAATGTTTATTTTTGAGAGAGAGCACATGAGCAGGGGAGGGGCAGAGAGAGAGAGAGACAGAGGCTCTGAAGCAGGCCCTCTGCTGTCAGCGCAGAGCCTGATACGGTTCTCGAATACAACAAATCTCAAGGTCAAGACCTGAGCCAAGGTCAGTCGCTTAACCGACTGAGCCATGCAGGTGCCCCAAGAGTGATGTTTTATTAAACACCTCCCACCCCTCCCCAACACCTTACCAAAAGAAACAGCTATTGAGCCTAGAGGGAGAATCATTCCAAAAGAAAATAATCCAGTGGGTCCATACAGCACCCCTACTCGAGAAGGCCCTTCCAGGTGAAGATGGCCATTGGCTGATATGCTCTTTGATATAAAATAATTTTCTTTTTTTAAAATGTCTATTTATTTTTGAGAAAGAGAGAGAGAGAGAGAGAGAGAGAGAGAATGCACACAACCAAGTGGGGAAAGGGCAGAGGAAGAGAGAAAGACACAGAATCTGAAGCAGGCTTCAGGCTCTGAGCTGTCAGCAGGAAACCCAATATGGGGCTGGAACCCACAAACAGTGAGATCATGACCTGAGCCAAAACCAAGAGTCAGAAGCTTAGCTGACTGAGCCACCCAGGTGCCCCATAATTTTCAAAGCAAGCAGACGTCACTGAGTTTTGTCCCATCCCCAACCCCAGAGCTTTTATTGATCAGATTTTAAAATAACACTAATGATAGCACTAAAAATCATAGTAAGCAAAGATTTATTTGAAAAAAGCAGTGATAGAAATTCAGTCCACCCATAACTATTCCACTGTAATAGCCATAGATATATGTTGAAAATCCTTCCTTAACCTGGAAGTTTGTAAGTCCTAAAAATTGATTAGCATCGTTCCCTGCTCTTGAGGAGATTGGGTCCTGGAATATTCTGTGTGTGTATATATATTTTAATACATTTACTTTTGTAACATCGTTCTTAATTATATATGCTTAATATATATCGTAATTAATTATATATAATTAATATCTTAATTATTATGTATACCTATTATATATATATATATACACGTTCTTAATTATATATATAATTCCTTTCACTGTAGGACTTTGAAATAAATCAGTTCTGTACCCTGTTCTACTCCTCCAACCCCAGATAGTTCATTCAGACCAGGAATTGTTAAATTGTACTTCTGATTAGATATTTCACTTCTGAGTTTTATCCTGTTGAGTAAATACTTGACTGATTGAATGGTGACTTCTACTCTTCAAATTACATCTATAATATATGAAGTAGATTCGGGGGTGAATGTGTGAAAGTATCATTTGTCCAAATTCACTTTTTTCCTTTTATTGTAAATTAAGTAATTATGAAGTTACTGTAAATAAATGATTATGAAAAATAATCAAATTCTCTTTCCCCGCCTATTCCAATCATCTGTTCTCATTTAAGAAACCACCCCAAAACTTAGTGAATCAAATGAAACAAATTTTGTCGTACCATCCCATGGCTCTTTGGGTTGACTTGGTTCAGCTGAGAAGTTTTGGGTTAGAATAATAGGGTAGCGTGACAGTGACTGGACAGGAAGTGTTGGCTTCTTCGCGCTTGTGTGTGGCTCCTGCGTGAGGGTGACTGGAATCGAGGAGGCTGGCTGAGTGTCTCATCTTTCCGTGTGGCTAACTCTGGCGTCCTCACAGCGTGGTGGTCCTGGGTGGTCAGGCTGCGTGGGCAGTGCTCCAGGAAGACAGGCTGAAGCTGTAAGATCTCTCTGAGCTAGGCTTGCAAACCCTGGGAGAGCCTTCTATCACGTTGTCTTGGTCAAGCTAGTCTCTAAGACCGGCCCAGGTTCAAGGGGAGGATTCTTAAATTTCATCTCTCAGTGGCAGAAGCAGCAAAGAATCCATAGCCATCTTTAACCTGTCACCTGATGTATTAGAAAGTAGCTTTTTTTTTTCCATTTTAAAGATTGTGTATTGAGGGGCGCCTGGGTGGCTTAGTCGGTTAAGCGTCCGACTTTCGCTTAGGTCATGATCTCGCGGTTTGTGGGTTCGAGCCCCGCATCGGGCTCTGTGCTGACTGCCAGCTCAGAGCCTGGAGCCTGTTTCAGTCTGTGACTCCCTCTCTCTCTGACCCTCCCCTGCTCACGCTGTCTCTCTCTCTCTCTCTCTCCTAGAAATAAATAAAAAATATTTTAAAAAAATAAATAAATAAATAAAGATTGTGTATTGAGTTAGACCAATTAATAAAGAGAGACTTACGTTTGTTTTAGAAAAGCACAAATACCGTCAGTTCTCCCACAGTGCCATTACATTTTAGGTGGTAATTTTTGATTTGTTGTCATAAGCCATGTAGAGTACTTTAAGGTGCCCGCTTTGAAACTAATATGGCCGTATCAGTTCTGAGGTCCTGACTTCTGTTTGTGAAAGTCTTTCTGAGAATTTTCTCCTTGAGAACAGAACTTCCGGGGGGCAGAAGTCACAATGACCGCAGTACAGATACTGAAGCCCATTGAAACAATAACTTCCCCTTATAACAAAACATTTCCCCCCTCGAGCCGTGAACATGGTGAAATTAGAGAACAGGCTAGTGAGAGCCCTTTCCAGGAGGAACTGCTTTGAACCACGACATCTGGATAGTTCAGTGTCATTCTGTTTAGCAAGAGAAACAGGAATTTCCCAAGGTTGGTCCTCCATGAGGTGCCACGAGGCTCCTGTCAAAATGTGATGAACTAAGATCCTTTCCCTGACGGCAGGTTGGCCTCTGTGCGTCAGTCTTTCTCCAGAAGTCTGAGCTTGGGCGTTGAGGCTTTTCCTGCCCTGCCCCACAGCCACCCTCGAGCACACTCGGGCCTCTCTCCGGAAGAACTGAGGGGCCTGGGGGTGGCCCGGTGAGGGCATCTGTGCTGCCAGCCCCACGCACCTGCGTGAATGTGTCTGCCAGCAGTGCTGGTTCCCATGGCAACTCAGGGCCTCAGTTTACCATGCTCTTGGGACTGCTCAGTGTCCTCTGTGTGGTGCCATCTGTCCGTAACAGCACCGTCCATACGGAGAGCTGTGTCCCTGGGCTGGGACTGTGCCCGGCCTACTGGAGGCTCTCAGGCCATATTTGTTGACTCAGCAGTAAACGGAAGAAGTCACATCTGTGCTTTTTCAAAATATGAATTGGTTGCAGACATTGAAATAGGGACATTTAAACTAAATTGTGGCTTCTCCTGAAAAAATGTGGAATCTAGGCAACACTGGGCAGGAGGGGCAATGGGGGGGAGCAGTGTGGCTGTCCTCTCTGGATCAGCTGGCTCGTCAGGGGTCAAAGGCCGTCTGTCCCAGCTGCCACTCTCACCAGCCTCTTCCTTTTCTGAGTCCGCAAGCCCCAGAAGGCGCATTCCATGAGGCGTCTTATCTCTGGGTTGGAAACACCCTCAGGGTGCTTCAGAAATTCCTGTACCTGAAGGTTGGTAGATTTGTTTTTTTAATAATTGTCTCAGTGAGACATAATTGACATACCAGGAGAATTACCTGTTTAAAGCATACAGTCCACAGGCGCCCGGGTGGCTTGGTTAGTTAAGCGTCCAGCTTCAGCTCAGGTCATGATCTCACACTTTGTGAGTTCGAGGCCTGAGTGGGGCTCTGTGCTCACAGTTCAGAGCCTGGAGCCTGCTTCAGATTCTGGGTCTCCCCCTCTCTCTGACCCTTCCCCACTCATGTTCTGCTTCTCAAAAAGTGATTAAATGTAAATAAATAAATAAATAAAGCACACAGTCCAGTGGCTTTCAGTCTATTCAGAGCTCTGCAGTCATTATTACTATCTAATTTTAGAACATTTGCCTCACTCCCAGAAGGACCCCAGGTCCCACCTACTCCAGTCCTAGGGAGCCACTAATCTGCTTTCTGTCCCTATAGATTTGCCTGTTCTGGACATTTTGTATAAATGGAATAATATGTAATTTGTGACCTTTTGTGTCCAGCTTCTCTCATTGAGCACAGCATTTTATTTTTTAATTTTTAAAAGTTTTTAAAATTTTTATTTAATTTTGGAGAGAACGTACAAGCAGGAGAGAGGCACAGAGGGCACTTGCAAGAGAGAGAGAGGGAGAGGGAGGGAGGGAGAGAGAATCCCAAGCAGGCTCCACACTCAGTGCAGAGCCGGATGCCAGGCTTGATCCCACGATGCTGGGATCATGACCTGAGCCCAAATCAAGAGTTGGATGCTTAACCAGCTGAGCCATCCAGGTGCCCTGAGCATAGCATTTTAAGGGTTCATCTGTGTTGTAGAATGTATTGGTATTTCTTTTTTCTATTTTTTAAGTTTGTTTATGTTTTTTGAAGGGGAAGGAGCAGAGTGTGTGTGTGTGTGTGTGTGAGAGAGAGAGAGAGAGAGAGAGAAAGAATCCCAAGTAGGCTCCACATTGCTAGCATGGAGCCCAACACAGGGCTCAAACTCATAAACCGTGAGATTATGACCTGAGCCAAAATCAAGAGTTAGACACTTACCCAACTGAGCCACCCAGGCACCTCTGGTATGTCTTCCTTTTTGTGGCTGAATAATACTCTGTCATCTGGATAGACCACATTGTGTCTGTTCATCAGCTGATGGACATTTGGGGTGTTTTCATTTTTTGGCAGTTACGAATACCACTGTCAGAAGATCAGTCTCCCTAAATAACTGTGTGCTGTGTAGCACATCAGGGATGAGAGGGAGAAACTTCACATCAGAAAAACAAGGTCAGGTTATCAACGTACCAGAAAGTTTGGAAAACCACTGCCGGAAGAAGGAAAATATAACACGGCAGCTCCTGAGTTCTAGATTGATCTCAGAGGGCATACATACATACAGTATGTTCAAATAAGTGCAGATGAAAAAGGACTGGAGATGAAAATACCAGAAATGACAGTATTAGAGTTGTAGAATTAATGAACGGAATTAAACGACAGTAGTAGAGTTGTAGAATTATGAATATTTTTCTGTTACTTATGTAGGTTAAAAAACTATCTATTTTACAGATAGAAAAAACTTAAAAAAAACATCCTAAATGCATTTGTTGATACACTGAGAAACTCTTAAGAAAATTTAAAGGTATGTACATTCAGGGGCACTTGGGTGGCTCAGTCAGTTAAGCATCTAACTTTGGCTTAGGTCATGATCTTCTGGTTTGGGAGTTCAAGCCCCATATCGGGCTCTCTGTTGTCAGCACAGAGCCTACTTCAGATCCTCTATCCCCCTCTCTCTCTTTGTGCCCTTCCCCCTCTGGTTCTCTCTCTCTCTCTCTCTCTTTCTCTCAAAATAAATAAACTTAAAAACAAAAGTCAGATACATTCATACCCTAGTGGACAGAGATGAAAATACTACATAGATTACGTCTGGTTCACAAGCCCCAGTGGAAGAAATTGGGCCCAAGGTAAAAGCAAATGGTTTTAGAAAACAAAACTAATAGAACATCACAGTGAAGTGTGTGCACACACGTATCATGATGCCTTCCAGATGTGAGTAGAGCGGGTAAAGTGCGCAACCTGCACAATTCTTTAGGAGTAGAAAACTCGTCAGACCGTGCCCGGAGAGCTGGTTTAGTAGCTGATCACTTGCCTTTGGTCGTTAGTGTTGCGTGGCCATGTCAGTCTCCCCTGGGTATGTGAAGGCCTTGTGTGTCCGAAGGGTGTCCTTTCTCTTTCTGTAATTCTTGGGTCTGGTCCAGCCCCTGACCCAGGGAAGCTCCATGGTCTTCGGAATCTCCAGACCCTGTTGAAAGCTCAGGTTCCTGTATCCCTACCCCCAGGACTCTGATCTTGAAGGTCTGGAGTGAGGTCCAGGCATCTGCTTGTAAGCCCTCCTGGGGTTTGCACGTAGGCGCGCGAGGACCGTACTCTGTGCCTGACAGTGAGGCCTCTAGGACATGTTTGCGAGATGAACAAACTAACGAGACTCGTGAAGAATTTGGCTTTTAATGCAGTCTGCTGGTCTCTAAGTCTCGCATTTTCCTGGTGACTCCTGTGTCAATGGACTCCTATCCTAGCCTCTACGCCTCTCCTGCCTGGGAATACCGCCCACCTCCACCCCACTCTCCGACACACCTGCTTCTCCCCTGGGGCTCCCTGAGGAAATGGGTTTATATTGCACAACTGGCCTCCAGAAAGGATTCCAACATATGTTCAGAAGTGGTTTGTGTTGGTTAATGCCATAGGCTATGAGAAGGAAGAGATTATCACAGGAGGGAGCTCGCTAAAATTAAGACTTTGTGGGCTTGAAATAGCTGGGAAAATGGCTGCTTTTGTGTAGAAAACTGAGCTTGTTTTGCTGAGCACAGTGGTTATTAAGCACCCGGGGAGAGAAGATGGTCTTGGAAGCCGGAAAGGAAGGAATGAAACAAAAGTTTAATTGTTTCAGCTTTGAGAATGCCCTCTCCGAGCCAGTGCTGCTGACGTTTTGTGGCCAGATGCAGAGGAACTGTGTTGAAGATACTCAAGGGAGCCTCCGTGTCTATTCCCCTCACCTGTAAAATGGGCTTTATGGTGGCGTCTCCTTCACTGGTTTGGCATAAGGGCCAAATAAAATGCTGTAGATAAAGCACTGAGGGCAGTGCTATTTTTTTCTTTCTCCTTTTCAATTTTCATTTTATTTATTTGTTTATTTTTGAGAGAGAGATAGCACAAGTGGGAGAGAGGGGCAGAGGGAAAGAGAGAGAAAATCTCAAGCAAGCTCCATGCTCAGCACAGAGCCCTATGCGGGGCTTGATCCCAGACCCTGGGATCACGACCTGAGCCAAAATCGAGAGTCGGAGGCTCAACCGGCTGAGCCACCCAGGTGCCCCTGGACTGTTTTTCTTTTCTGATTAGAGAACACACGTGGCACCCCTGGAGGCGGGGGTGGTCTCCCTCTGCGCAGAGGGACGAGCACTCTGCCACCAGCAAAGGGAGCCCCTGGGCAGGACAGCTCTTGTCTGCAGCCAGGGTGGAGAGGTGCTAGGGGGTGGAGAGTGGGTCCTGAGGAGGCTGGACAGACTGAGTGTGGGCCCCCCACCGTCAGCCTGGGAGGAGGCGTGCGGAAGTTAATGCAGGCCTTGAAATCAGCTTGTCTTCAACTGGGCACGTAGAGCATGGTTAGGGGGCTGAGCTGGGCCTTACACAGAGAGCTAAGTGTTTATTCAGTCAGTGCACATTGGGGGCGTCTGGGTGGCTCAGTCCACTTTGAGTGTCCGGCTTCAGCTCAATTTGTGATCTCACAGTTTGTGGGTTTCAGTCTCGTGTCGGGCTCTGTGCTGACAGCTCAGAGCCTAGAGCCTGCTTTGGATTCTGTGTCTCCCTCTCTCTCTGCCCCTCCCCTGTTTGTGCTCACTCTCACGCTCTCTCTCTCTCAAATATAAATAAACTGAAAAAGAAAATCAGTGCATGTGTTTCCAGGACCAACAGCTGTGATTCTGGTTTTGACCTCAGATTATATTCCCTGACCCATCAAACAGGTGGTGTGGAGGCTTGCTCCTGGGAATGGAAAACACAGCTTTAATGCCTGATTAATGCACATTTTCTGTGTGAATTAAGAAAAAATCAATCTAGATATGATTTTTCTCCTTTTGTCATTCCTGGTACTTATTCCTGGTACTTTTCTGTGAAAGACGATTGTAAGCAAATGTTCGGGCAGGAGCCCATTTCACAGACTTCTTACGGGAAAGTGATGCAGGCTGTCACCGGACATGCGCTTACCTGGCTCTTAGAGGTGTATAGAGAGGGCAGCGTGGCTCTTAGGAATTTGGCAAGTTTTCCAGCACTTATGGAACCAGGTGCAGGTAAAACGGTGCCACGTTTGTGCCTGACAACATTGATTGGGGGTTCTGTGCTGGACCATGCCACACTGTGTGCCGCTTTTCCAAATAAAATTAAAATTTGGGGGCCGCTGTGCTTTGAAAAGTAAAGATAACAAGATAATTGGTGCTTTTGAAAATCTGGGGCTCATTTTAAGTATCGGATTCACTTTTGATTTTTGAATATATTCCCCTGAATCCATCAATGCAAAAGTACCCCCAAACACATGAGTGTTTTGTTTTCCTTGGCCTCTATTGGGAAAGTTTCTTCTCTTTTTTTCAACACATATATGTCTGTTTTAAATTTGTCCTGATCAAAAGAAAAATTGATTTGGCTATGGTCCTTGTGAGGCAAAGATAGGTTACAATAAAGATAACATTCCAAATAATTATTTGACATTTTTCTCTGTTTCAGGCTTGTGTGGAACCACACCATCGCCCTGGTAATGTTTATTTACATGTAGGAAGTCATAACATTGTCTTTTATCTCTAGGATTTTTGTCATTTATTTATGTTGCAGGAACTGAAAAATAAGAAAGGCTTTTTCCACTGTTTTCATTAATATGTTAGGGATTTTATCATATCGTTGAATGAATGAGGTTACTTTTCTTTAGACACATGCAAAATGATTAGCAATTTCCTGTTATGTTTTAGTGCTGGGATTTTTATCCAGGTAGGCTTTAATTAAATGCCCTTCGCCGTTCAGTTAATATGTCCGTCTATTTAAATCAATTTGACTTTAACACAGAGCTACTAGGTAATTAAACAGTTCAATGGCACATCCTGGATTAACGAGAAGGCCCCAAGTTAGGAGCACAGTGTTGGAGAATTTTGCATTCGAGTGCGTTCAAGTGTGCCCAGGGGTTTGCAGTGTAGCAAGTTTTCAGTAACATCCACGAAGCAATCATGATTAAGAAAAGTTGGGCAATTATAGAGTCTTGTGTTATTTGATAGCGTCTGTGTAAGTTATGAAGCAGGATAATACAGTGAACCCTCATAATCCACCAGGCAAATTTAAGCACTTAGAACATGACTCACTCTTCTGTGCCTCTCTTACGGCATCTCACAAACTTATACTCCTTCCTGTCCCCAGACTAACTGCAATACTAATTTTATGGTTTTTTAAAAATTTTTATTATTTTAAAAAAATTGCGGTGTTTAACATTTTCTTCGTTTTTTAAGTTTATTTACTTTGAGAAAGGGAGAACAAGCAGGGGGAGGGGCAGAGAGAGAGGGGAAACAGAAAATTCGAAGCGGGCCCTGTGCTGACAGCAGAGCCCAATGTGGGGCTTGAACTCACGAACTGTGAGATCATGACCCGAGCCAAAGTGGGATGCTTAACGGACTGAGCCACCCAGGCGCCCCTGATGCTTTTGTTTTGGGTTTTTTTGTTTTGTTTTGTTTTGTTTCTTAAAGAAGAAAGTAATTAAAGATTCAGGTTGAGTCTTCTGTTTTCAAATTTCATTCTCCTTACTTTGGAATCATTTTGCTGACAGTGACTTTCCGTGAAGTCAGTGATATACACGTTGATCGGACTGGCTTTTCTTTGCCTCGCACACACTCAAGATGGCCAGAAGGGGCCCTTAACTGTGTCTAGAGAGGCTCCATGAAGGACACAATCAGTGTAGCAACATTCCAATTTACTGACGTCTGCTGTTAGTAACTCCTGGGTATCAGAACCACTAGAAAATGTTATCTCTTATCCTGAACCCTTAGAACTCAGTAAATGCTCAGCAACTGTCCATTATGTTTAATAATTTAGTAAATGCCTATAGGACAAAATTAGGAAGATCATTTCAATACCATTTCATTTAAGATAAGTTTTGACATGTGAAATCAAATATATATTTATTTTATACTATATGTTTATATACTATATGTTATTTATATACATCAAGACATATATGTGTGTGTGTGGAGATATATATATCTCCTTGCCCTTTCTGAGTTTCCCTCAGGCTCTTTCACAGAAGGATCTCTCAGATTTTACACTGATTTTTAGCCACTGCTTTCGCCTAAGGCTCCTTGAGCTCATAGGAGATCGGTTTTCTTTCTTGAAGGAGTAAATAGAAGTGCAACGAGATGTTTACCTTTGAACCTGAGCACCTCATTCTGAGGGCAGATATGCCAGAGAGAGACTTCCCTCAGTCCCACATGTATGTTAGGGAGGTTGCACCGGGCACCTTGGGGTTCCCCTCCCAGGCTGGAGGAGACTGGAAGGCAGCGGTGGGGTGCTGATGGAGAAATTTCTATGATTTCAACATGAATCTGATAAGCAGGGCTAAGCACGTCCGCGAGCCAGAGCAGGCAGGCCCTTATCAAGTTCAGCTGTGCTCGTGAGAGGAGAGGAAAGGAGAAGCAGCCCATCTCTTGGGGTGGGGGGGGCGGTGGAGACAAGGGACTTGGGTTTGCTGACAGCTGCGGGGGCCCACCAGAGAGGAGCAGCCAGGCTCCTGGGCGCCGGAAGTGACGAGACGTGGCAGCGGGAAGGTTTCCGTGCCCTGCCCTGCCCCACTAGGGCCGCACCCCCCAGAGTCCCAGGAGCACCCTGAACCACCTGTCAGTAGACCGGCGGCAGGTGCCGTGGGAAAAGCCAGGGGCTGCCTGTCGCTCCCAGCTCTCCCGGGTGCTGGCCCGGGCCTGCAGAGGAGGCATCTCCTAGCTTGTGCTTCAGAAAAATGGGGTTCGTTCTGAAACTGCCTCCTCTGTCTCTGACACAGTTGCTGGGAAGAGCAAATGAACTCTTAAGCGTGATGGGCTCTTGGGTTCCCTGATGTACCAAGGTTGGGTGTTGGGCGAGGTCTTAAAGAAGGGGAAATGTTGTCACTGACACTTTGTCAAATTGCCCGCACACGGTGCTGCGAGCCAGCAGATAGACTTTCAGGTGGGTTTAGGGTTGAGGTTAGATTTCTCTCAGCGGGTGAACCTGCTTGTGGCCTCATTACCCTGGGGCCTGAGAGATTTGTGAACTGGGACTCAGCACTGTTATACTCAGCTGTTCTGGAAGGGCCTTCTAAAGATTTTTTTAAGTGTCATTTTCATTTTTGAGAGAGAGCGCATGTGTGCACAAGCAGGGGAGGGGTAGACGAGAGGGAGGGAGAGAATCCTAAGCAGGCTCCACACTGTCAGTGCAGAGCCCTACGATGGGCTTGATCTCCTGAATCATGAGATTTGATTTTCTGAACTGAGATCCAGAATTGGGCCTTTACCAACTGAGCCACCCAGGCACGCCGGATGATTTTTTTTTTTTAAGTTTATTTATTTTTGACAGAGAGAACATGAGCTGGGGAGGGGCAGAGAAAGAGGGAGACACAGAATCTGAAACAGGCTCCAGGCTCCGAGCTGTCAGCACAGAGCCTGATGCAGGACTGGAACTCACGAACTGTGAGATCATGACCTGAGCTGAAGTCGGACGCCTAACTGACTGAGCCACCCAGGTGCCCCAGGACGATGGTTTTAAGGAAGGCCCTCTCTGAGGGTAGCTGTATGGTCATTGGGCACATCAGCCCCTTTCCTAATGTAAACAGCACTCAGAGTTCCTGATTCTGTGGTAGGTACTCAGATAAAGATGTTTCATGTTTGAGCAGGCTTCCCCATCACTTTCATGAGATAAAATAGACAATTTTAATATTGCAAGAAAAAAGATGCAAATACTACATATTTCTTATTCTCAATCCTTTTTTTTTTTAGTTTTTTAATGTTTTTGTCTATTTCTGAGAGAGAGAGAGACAGCATGAGCAGAGGAGGGTCAGAGAGAGAGGGAGATACAGAATCTGAAGCAGGCTCCAGGCTCTGAGCTAGCTGCCAGCACAGAGCCTGACGCGGGGCTCGAACCCACGAACCGTGAGATCATGACCTGAGCTGAAGTCAGACGCTTAACAGGCTGAGCCCCTCAGGCACCTCTCTTATTCTCAATCTTGAAAATAAAAATTTTCTAGGAGTTTTAAAAAAATTTTTGTATTGTTTATTTTTATCAGTTATGTTGTTAGGAGAGAAGATTGTGAAATTAGCTCTGTAGGTTGCAACAGGCTGGGGAAGGCAGTGTGCACCCCAAAGCATTATTTTCTGTCTCAGCCTGCAGCTCACCCCTGCCCTCTCCAAACCCGCCTCCTCTCTGAAATGGCGTGTGGACACACGTCTCCCAACTCCCACTAACTGTTCCCATGTAAATCGTGAGGAGAGGGTTGGTATTTTTATTGTGTTTTTGGAAATGTGGGGCAATACTGTCTGTAGACGAGCAGCTCGTGGCTCTTAAGGTAGTGGGTTTTTTTTCTTACTCTTTTTCTCCCTTTTATGGAAAATCTGCTTAGAAAATAGACGGTCAGCTAGAGAGAGGGTGAATGGTTACAGGCGAATTGTTTCCACGTGTGGGGTAACTGCTTGCACAGTGAAGTGCTGGTCGGGACAGGGCCCTCCCTGCCTCCCGACCTTCTCTCCTGCACCCCCGCAGTCCCCACGGGCTGTTCTGTCACTCCACTGTGAACACTCGCATCTTCCCACCTTGGCTCACGCTGTTCCTGCACTTCGAATCATTTCTTCTTTCCTTTTCACATTCCTGCCCCAACCCTAAATTACCTCCACCTGCAGAAATTTGCCTCTAGTAATTATACCTAACACAAATGTTACTTCTTCCAGAAAGTCCTCACTGCTGACTCCAATTGGGAGTGATTGAACTGGACCCAGTCTTGATACTCCTTTATTACCTATTGTTTTTAATGTTTATTTATTTTTGAGAGAGAGAGAGGGAGAAACAGAGCACAAGTGGAGCTGACACGGGGCTTGAACTCACACACTGTGAGATCATGACCTGAGCCAAAGTCAGATGATTAACCAACTGAGCCATCCAGGCTTCCCTTTTATTACCGATTTTTTTTTTTTTGCACCATTCCTAAAATGTTGGGAGTACCCAATGCCTGGAATTATTATTATCAATCCACCTATCATCGATATCTGTTTCCTCTATGTCTGTCTATCTGTCTCTCTTATTAGATCATAAGCACCTAGAGGGGAATAGCATGGTCCTGAAAAGAGGTAGTGGCAGGTGCCCAGGCAGAGGGACCCTGAGGGAGGTGCTGCTGGCTTATGCTCTAAGATACTGTGTCCTACAGAGACCCTGGCGGACAGGCAGGCAGATCCCAAATTCCACAGAGCATGGGATGAACTGGGCTGTGGTTGGTAGCCACACTCGGGTGGGGGAAAAGGAGTCGTGCCAGGGGTCTGACACGTCCCTGACAGTCCCTTGAGCAAACAGCTTTACACTCTTTTGGGGTTCGTCTCTGGGCCTCTGGTTCATCTCTTGTACCATCCTGCTGGGAGGCTCTCACTGTGAACCTCTTCTCTGAGGACAAGGCAGTCCCCGCAAGCCGGATGACAGATTGTGGGGATGTGTCTAGTGCCGCCCCCAGTTTAAAGCCACTGGGCTGGAGAACCTCTAGAGTGTTCTCTCTCCCCACTGGAGCCATCTGTGGCTCTTGATAGGCTGTGGGTGAACCCTTTCTGCTCTTTTTGTACGAAATGAAATGCATTTTGAAGGCTGATGGTGGCTTTTTGGGTAATGACAGTGGCCACCAGCACAGGTGGTGACTGTCTCTTCAGGATAGGCGGTGGGACTTTAAGACTCAGTTGGTTTCCTGACCTTGGGTTCCAGTAGAACTATCTGCTCTTCCGATGCTGACTGAGGGCACGTGTTCCTGTACTGCTGCGGTTCTCTGCCCTTGAACTTGGTGCCATGGTTCCTTTTGGTACCACACATTTCGGCACATCCTTGATGCTCTTTGTTATGTTGATGTATCTTTCCACACAGTGTTATTTTGACTGTGCGATTCACGTTGCTTTTAATTAATATCATTGTTTGGAAATAGCAGTGGCAAAAAGGATCACGTTCATAAGTTCGGCATGAGGTTTAAGTGGCTTGTATAAGTTAGGACTGACCATCTCTTGGTATTCCCCTGCCTTCTTAATTTCACCTCGCATGCGTTGGTTATTCCCAGTAATTTCCATCATTATAATTGAACTAGTCCACTAGGTCATTTATTGGAACTAGTCCTGTGAGGGCAAGGACTTACCTTATTCATTGTTTCATTGCCAGTCCTTAGAATTGTGTCTAGTGCATGGTGGGGGCTCACTGAATATTAAGTGACTACATGTATAAACGAGTTGGCCATGAAGCAGGATGCACTTTCATTCACAAGGGGATTGATGCTGTATTTTCTGTAATGCTCATGTCTGTATCACAGACTCTGGTGAAGCTTTCTTTATGCAGAGGGTGCTGGCCAGCAGCGTAAAGAGATATCATGGAAACTGCATTTAATGACTATGACTTTTCCACTGTCCACCAGCATCCCAGGATCAGGCATCAGCAAGTGTATGTGCAGAGAAGATTGGAGTTCTGAGAATGAATCACAATGAATGAAGGCAAACTTTTTCTCATAACCTGACCAGCTCCCGCCACATGACATTCCCACTGATACTGCTTCCCATAGAGAACGCTCCCCCCAAAAGTGATTTCATGATCTTCTTCAGGTTCCGGGAGTTAAGCTTTTCTGGGAAATTATGGCAACATATAAACTTGGCCTTTGATGCTGGCCATGTGGAAATGTCTGGTTCGAATACCTGAACTAGAGTGAGGACACGTAACCAATGGAAAACATTCAGCTGTCTGGATTCCATTTGCTGTTTCTCCCTTAAAATAATCTACCTTACGTTCAAGCTAATCAACACGCTCTTCACAGCTCTTCAGCACCCCGGCTTAATTGGCCTGAATTGTTGCTCGCAGTGTGAACAGTTTGCTCTATTCTCAAGGCTGGATTTGATGACATCTAATTATCCTCAAAGCGCAGCCAGGCAAGACGAGTCGGAGTGAGTGAACGGCCGCAGCCGGCTGCCATAAATGCACTGATTGCGTGTGCAATCATCCCATGCTCTCTGGGCAGCACTTCCGGTGGGTTGCGCTTGCAGAACTCACCAGACTGTCCTGAGATGCAGTGTGTTGTTGCAGAGACGCAAGGCAAACCCTGCCATCTCAGCCCTTCTTTAATCAACTCAGTTTTAGAAATACTGGCTTTCCACCTGCCGACGCTCTGTAAGCATGTCAGTGCGAGCCTCGTTCTTTGCAGGGGGGTTTGCCTAACAAAACACCAGTTCTTATACACAGCGTCTGACTGGGAGCTGTGGGGGGTGGTGTTTTATCTTCATAGGGGAATGGCCCTTAAAACCGGATGAAATGTGATCTTCAAACTTTTTTTTTTCCTTTTGAAGTGACAGCTTGCTTTTATATAAAATCGCAGTGGGAAAATGTCAGAGAACGGAGCTCACTGTAATCATAATGACGCTGGACCTTGACTGAGATGTCGTACAACCCTTTAGACCATTTCATGAGTGTTAACTGGCTAATTCCTGGAATTCCTTCTGCTGTCAGGTGCTTACTGTTGCTCCTGCCAGAGTGACCCGTAAGAAGACTGGGTACGGGGTCAGCCTCTCGTTCCACCTGCATGTTGTGTGTGTGTGACGCCCCAGCTGCACTAGGAGGCTGGGATTCTTTATGCGGGAAGATTTTAAGATGCATGACTCAGTGTTCTCTTTATTTATTTCTGTTTATAATCTTTCTGTGGAATGACAACTATGAAGGCAGCCAAGGACTTTGGTGGGGGGGCCGTACAAACACAACTGAACAAAACTGTGACCAGAAACCCTCCCTTTGAAAATTTCCCACGACATGATTAGGGACAGTGAGGCCGATAGTACGGGAGGATTTGGTTCACTTTAAAGTAATACAAAGGTTGGAATTGTAGACTCTCAGACCTTGCAATGAACCTGAGGCCCTGACGCCTGACCGATTATGAACTTGTTCTTTGGCATCTGGAGGTTTGGACTAGGACAGACCCGTGGTGCAGCATGACCTGCTTCGTGATCCACTTTCTGTGGGGGCTTCCCTTCCTGCAAGACTCCCCAGACCCACCCCCGGGAGGCAGTTTTGTTTGTACAAGGGTTTCCATGAGGAAGGATGGGAGCAAGAAAGTTTGGAATATAATTTCCCTTGTCCTGCTAGTATCTTTCCTTTTATTTAAAATTTTCCTTCCTGAGCCTTGGCCAAAAATGTTATTTCTTTATGTTTTTCTCATTTGTTTGTGTGGCCAGTTGTTTTTGTTTTTGCTCTGCTTTTCTGGCTCTCCCTGGCCTGTCCTGAACTGCAAAGCATGCTTTTCCCACATTGATTTTGTGTCTCTGGCTGTGATGTGCAGAACTCCGGTGACTGAATATTAAAAAGCGAAACCTTTTTAAAAATGATGGTTTAACATTCACACCTGTGTCTCTCCCCGATTTCTGATTATTTTCCCCGTTTGGGCAGTTAGGAAATGGGGTGGCTATATTTGTATTTCTAGCCAGTGGTATTTATTACTTGATTCTGTCAGTTACGCGAGTGCCCCGAACCTCTGTGTGACTAATTCCTTCCGTGTTCTTGGTGCTCCTGAAAGGAAACAAAGTTCTGGTGTGTAAGAGAGTCATTACATCATCATATCCATATCATTTCAACTGTTATCAAGTGTTCCATGTCCTGGTTGAACTTGCAGGGCTGGGCGTCTCCCACGTGTTACCCTGGGTAGCCGACAAACCGTGGTGACACATCTTCACATCAAATGAAGGCAAAGGACAAGATGAATATGCATATTCCTTGCCGCTCTGAAATCCTGTAATTTTGATGGTTGCTCCTGTGTTTTCAGTTCTCCAAGTGAGATCTTGAGCCCTCTCTATAAATTTCCATTCTTGCTTCAACAAGCATGTAGAGCTTGCGTACGAAGTGCCGGGGACTGGTGCCCAGGGATGGAAGGTGCCCACTGTGCTCTCAAGGAACAGTCTGGCAGAGGAGATAGGAACAAAAATCCCTCTGGAATCGGGTCATACGGTGTTCAGATAGCGGTAGGTGATGGACCTTCTGCGACTCACAGGAGTTAGAGGGAAACCCATCACAGAGAGGGTCACGCTAGAGGGGAATCTGGAGAGAGAAATACGATTTAATCCCATAGAGGGTGGTGCAGGGATGGAACGGATGGGTGAGGCTCAAGGGTCAGGATAGATAGATGGGAGAAAACAGGAAGCGTGGTGTGCTGGGGAGTTGTTCCGCAAGCCAGAGTGAGGTGACCACGGGACGATGGCAGCAGATGAGGCTGAGAGGTTGTTACACAGCGGCTGCTATTTACTGCACTCCTTGGCTGAATTAAATTGGTGTTAACATCATTTTGCAAGTGAAGACATTGAGGTTGACTAACTTCTAGAAGGGCATGTGAGTAAAACAGCAAAATTTGGACTTGAGTCATTGTGAGACCAAACCTGAAGCTCTTTCCTCCATGCACACTTCTCTGTTGCTCTCTTTGATGGGGGACACCAAAGCACCCTTTGCTCCCCAGCCCTGCTGCCTTGCTAAAGAGTGTGGGTTTCATCCTAGAGGTGATGGCTTTGAGCTCAGAATGATTTCAGGCAGGAGCACAACAAATTAGGTGGGGGGGTTGACAGGAGAATGACCGCTGGGGGCACTTGGGTGGCTCAGTCGGCTAAGTGTCTGATTTCAGCTCAGGTTATCATCTCAACGGTCAGTGAATTCGAGCCTTGCGTCGGGCTCTGTGCTGACAGCTCAGAGCCTGGAGCCTGCTTTGGATTCTGTGTCTCCCTTTCTCTCTGCTCCCCTCCCCCCACTCAAGCTTTGTCTCTGTCTTTCAAAAATGATTTAAAAAAAGTTTTTTTAGAAGATGGCAGCTGATCTGGATCAACTGTCCATTGTGCTGGTTGGACTGGTTCCAGCACCACCCTGGGATGGTGTGGGTGGCGTTTGGACTCTCACGGACCTGGTCTTCTGTCTTGCGTCTGTTATTAGCCTTTCTTGTGACTCTGGATCTAAGTTTCTTTGCAAACCTGTGAGGATTAAGGAAAATCCAAAGTGAAAACAAAAGTAATATCAACTTGTAGTTACTGGGCCTTTCATGCCTTTGCTGAGCATCACGCCATTTAATCCTTATAACACCCCTGTGAAGCAGAAATGATTAGCATCCGCGGTGCACAGACAGACATGGACTCACCTAAGGCCACACGGTTTGTAAGTGGTGGAGCTGGGGACACACCCCAATCAGAGTATTTAACCTTTACACCTCCAGCTTTTTACGAGCATAGTGCCTAGTGCATGGCTGGGAGGCAGAGCTTTTCCTTGGGAGCTGAAGGAAGATGGTGGAACCCAGGCGGGCAGCCTCGGGACTCCCAGCCACGTCGTTTTCTCTTTGCTGGGCCCTCTCGCACCCAGGCTGGTTCCCGGGAACTGCTTTCCCCACCGCATGCCAGCTCTCAGAGGCTCTCACAGGCATGTGGAGCAAATCTGGGAGGTGCCTGTGTTGTACCACCTCGCTGGAGTCATTTCCGTTGTCAGTGGGGTTCCCTGGGTCTCAGCCACACCCCATGCCTTCCCAGGGGGAACGCAGCTAGCCCCCACTGCACACCCCCTCCCACTTCTGGGGGCCCTCAGCACCCAATTCTGTCCTTCTGGCCAGACCCCGCCTGGCATTTGCAGCTGACTTGCATCATAATTTCTGGGGAGAGGAGTGTGGAAGAGGGTTTGCTTTGGGAGAAAGTGTTCCCTGATCTCCACTTTAGTGGGACTGGCCTTCAGGTCTGGGAATCTCCTACCGCAGAGCCCATGGCCCCAGGCTCCTCCTTGACTGGAACTCCAGGATTTCAGGACATTTGCTTCTGAAATCCACATCCCCTGTGGTCCAAACAAACAGACAAACAACCCCCCCCCCCCAACAATCCTGACTTGGTGTTGATTCTAGGAGAGAATATGGAACTCGCAGAATTTAATAGGTTCTGCCCTCTCGTAGACAAAGCCAGAAAGTTTTCGCTGAAACTGAAAAGGAATAGCATATCCTTTTTGGGGCTTTTTAAGAGCTTTGCTTTCAAATCCCAGGTAGTCACAGGATTCTTTCCTTGCAGTGTGTCGCTTGGCTTGGCAGAGAACCACATTTCCACTGGTCATCTTCTGTCAGGGCCCGGGGCCATTACATGTCATTTCTGTATTCACCGTGGCTGGTAATTACCTGTCTCTAGGTAGGTAGACCACAGCTGTCTACAAGGCTCACTGCATGTGGTACACGGTCTCGGGGGTTCTTTCATTATATGGGTTGTGCTTTAAAAATAGCACACAGGTGTGTCTGGACAGGCTGATCTGCCGGGCTCCAGGCTGTCCCTCCTCTGGGAGCTTGCATTCGGAGCATCCGCGTGGCTGGTGCCTCCGTGTGGCTGGTGCATCCGAGTGGAGGTGCGTCCGCGTAGCTGGTGCATCTGCAATCATGCCACATATTTAATTTCCATAAACTGAGGATGTGTGTTTTGTGAGCATGAAGAGAGTTGCTGCTTGTTTCTTACAGGTTTACAGGAGAACTGGCCGCTATGTTGTGTTTCCTGTAATAGCTCTGTGGTGGTTTGTACATGAGAATGGACTTGCCGTGTGCAGAAGTGTGTCTGAATGGTAAAGATGTTTACAAACGCAGGCTGCCTCATGCGATTACCAACTATTTCTGCAAACTCAGAGGGAATCTCGGATTGCTCGTTTTAGTTTTATTTTTGCTCTTCTCAACGAAGAATATTTAAAGTTGAAATTTTTAGAAAATGTTGCCGGAGACTTAAATCGTAACGTTAACCTGCCACATATAACAAGCTCATGTGTGAATGCTCTTTCTTCATAAAAGTTGTCATAGCGTAAAGCTGCACCAAAGAAAATCCCCTGGTAAGAAGTGCTGGTTTTTAAAATTTGCCAGGAAAAAGGGGAGAGTTTTTGTTTTGTTTTGTTTTTTTTAATGTCTTTATTTTATTTTGAGAGAGAGAGACAGAGAGTGAACGGGGGAGGGGCAGAGAGAGAGAGAGGGAGAACAGAGTCTGAAACAGGCTCCAGACTCTGAGCTATCAGCACAGAACCCGATGCGGGGCTCGAAACCATGAACTGTGAGATCATGACCTGAGCTGAAGCTGGATGCTTAACCGACTGAGCCACCCAGGCGCCCTGGGAGAGTTTTTTTAAAACACCTTTTCTCCCCTTTTTAATTGCTCTCATCGAACGGTTAAGATTGTACCACTATTCTTGTTTGTTAGATGTTTTACATTTAATTTAATTTTTATTTTTCTGAAATGTTTATTTTTGAGTGTGGGGGGGAGGGGTAGAGAGGGAGAGAGAGAGAGGAAGAGAGAGAACCTGAAGCAGGCTCCACGCTTCGGCACAGAGCCCGACGTGGGGGTCTATCCCATGAACTGTGAGATCATGACTGTAGCTGAAATCAAGAGTCAGTTTAACTGACTGAGCCACCCAGGTGCCCTAGGCTTTTTAAGTTTTAAAAGTGTTCTCACGGTCAATCCTCTTGAGGCATTTGGATTTGAAATGGGGCATAGTGATTTTTCATTTGGAGGGGGCTACGTTTGGCAAGACTGGAACCCATAGTGCTGCCTGACTGAGCCAGACCCCGCCGGGCACACGAGAATACTTTGCTGTGTTGAGGCAGTGCGTATTTCGAAGCATTGTCACAGACAGCTTTTCTTCAGTCCTTACAGCATCCTTGTGAGGCAGAGAGAGCAGATGTTTCTGATTCTGTATGTATTGAATCTCTGGCTCAAAGAGGCCACATTACTTGCTTAAACGTTCCAGCCTAGAAAGTCACAGAGCTCAGGTGCCCTGGTGCCCTTTCCACGTTCATTCAACAAACATTTATGCGGCATTTTGCGTGCCGGAAACTATGCCTGTAAACAAAGTGGGCCTGTCTTATAAAATAAGTATAAATCAGGTACCTGGGTGACTCCATCGGTTTAGCACCCAACATTATGATTCAGGAGTTCAAGCCCCACATTGGGCTCACTGCTATCAGCACACAGATCCCGCTTCTGATCGGCTTTCCCTCTCTCTGCCCTGCCCTCACTTGCACTTTCTCTCTCTCATAAGTAAACATTTAAAAAAATGTATAAATAAATAAGTCACAGGGATGAAAAGTCCAGCACAGAAAACATGGTCAGTGGTACCGTAATAATGTACGGTGCCAGATGATGACTGCACACATTGTGGCGGGCATCATGTAGCATACAGAACTGTCGAATCATTTTATTGTACACTTGAAACTGATAGAGCGTTGTAAGTCAACTATACTTCAATAATTAAAAAGGAAAAACAAAGGAAAGGGATCTGCCTAAAATCGGGCCTGGAGCTTACAGTCTGGTGAGACATGTAGACCATGTGCATGTAAGCCAACACAAAGCCAGATTTTGAGAAAGGAAGCTCCCTGGGCGTTGAGGTAGAGAAAAACGTGTGGATGAGGGGTGGAGAACCCACCTCAGGTAGTCAACGGGAAGGGCCTGAGGCCAGCAGGGGGAGGAGGGGCCGGGCGGGGTGTGGCTGAGGTGGCCAGAGGTAGGGGCCAGCAAGTGTTGCTGGTGCTCTGACGGTAGAGAGATGACGCGCACCTGACCTGACATGAACGGAGTGGACAGATCTGGGACGTGGGTCTCTACCAATGTCAGTGGGAGGGGACGTCAGCAGGAGTGAAGGAAAGGGAGGCATCGAGGATGCTCTTGGGCCTGTGGACGGGGAAACAGTGGGAGGGTATGCTGTATACTGAGATGCGGGAGTGAGTGAGGAGACAGCAGGTATCTTTTTTGGCCATTGAGTGGGGGGAGGGGGCGGGGGGGGGGGGGGAGATGAAAATTTAGGAGAGTCTCAAAAATTACTCTCAGAGTTTCTGTCGTCATTATTTATTCAGTTTTCTAATTCTGTTTTAAATACTTGAATTTGAATTAGGAAAATCACTTGGGTAATTTTATCCACTTAGAAGTAACTAAGCGAGCATGTATTCTGTCCCTGGGAGTGTGTCACCATTCAGGGGACTTCTGTGGGTAATAAAGAAGCAGCAGATAGAAACATGGAAAGAGCCTAAGTGTCCATCAACAGATGAATGGATCAAGAAGATGTGGTTTATCTATACCATGGAATACTACATGGCAATGAGAAACAATGAAATCTGGCCATGTGTAGCAACATGGATGGACCTTGAGGGTGTTATACTGAGTGAAATAAGTCAGGCAGAGAAGGACAAATATCATATGTTTGCACGTATAGGAGGATTAGGAGGAACTTGATGGAGGAATGAGGGGGAGAAGAAGGGGGGAAATGGTGGGGGAAAGGGAGAGAGGCAAACCATGAGAGACTCTTGAATGCTGACAAAAACTGAGGACTGATGGATGTGGGGGGGAGGGGGGATGGTCATAGAGGAGGACACTTATGGGGATGAGCACTGAGTGTTATGTGGAAACTAATTTGACAATAAACTATTTGTAAAAAAAAAAAAAAAAAAAAAAAAGAAGCAGCAGATAGAGTCCTTGGCCTTAAAATGCTTTCAACCCAATTAGGAAGGCAAGGTGTAGCTACATGAGACCAACAAGTAATTACTGCTTGTAATTATCTAGAAAATTCTAAAAGCAGCATATAATCAAGTGCATAATGTAATATGAGTTATTCACTGTTGCCTTGTACAGAGAATAAGAGAGATAAGACCCCTGTGTGGATGGGATCGAAAGTGCACAGATAAAGCCACAGAGGAGAGAAACAACCAGAAGGGAGGGTAGAATGATAAAAAATAATAGTAATAACTACCAGTTATTGAATGCCTAGAAATACCAAGCACTTTGGTTGGAGCTTTGTAAAAATTATCTTTTAAAAAAAATTATTAAATGTTTATTTATTTTGTGAGACAGAAAAAGCATGAGTGCGGGAGGGGCAGAGAGAGAGAGAATCCCAAGCAGGCTGCGAGCTGTCAGTGCAGAGCCTGATGAAGGGCTCTGTCTCAGGAACCGTGAGATCATGACCCGAGCCAAAATCAAGAGGCAGATGCTTCACCAACTGAGCCACCCAGGTGTCCCCCAGATTATCTTATTTAAATCTTAATACTGCAAGAGAGGTGTCCCTATTTTACATACAAGAAAAACAAGCCTTAGAGAAATAAATTATTCAGGGTCATACAGCTAATGATCTGTATAACAAAGATTGCAGCCTTACTCCGCTGTGATCTCACCCCTTCCTGATGTGATGAGTCATGGAGGAACGAGCAGGGGAGATGAACATGGGTACCCTGTACGAGGAAAGGGTAGCTCTCTTGGGAGAGCTAGTTTGAGATTTGAGTTTGGAGTTGACTCAGTGAGTAATTTGAAAACTTCTGGTTTCTTTCTTTCTTTCTTTCTTTCTTTCTTTCTTTCTTTCTTTCTTTCTTTCTTTCTTTCTCTCTCTCTCTCTCTCTCTCTCTCTCTCTCTTTCTCTCTCTTTCTCTCTTTCTCTCTTTCCCTCTCTCTTTCTCTCTTTCTCTCTTTCTATATAATTTATTCTCAAATTGGTTTCCACACAACACCCAGTGCTCATCCCAACAAGTGCCCTCCTCAGTGCCGATCACCCACTTTCCCCTCTCCCCCACTCCCATCAGCCCTCAGTTTGTGCTCAGTATTTAAGAGTCTCTTATGGTTTGTCTCCCTCCCTCTATTAGAAAACTTCTGGTTTCTTAAGCAGGACGATAAAACGAAGGGTCTGTGACCAGTGATGCCCACAGAGATCGAGTGGTAGAAATACAGGCTAGGAGACCACACAGGTAGATTCAAAAGGTGTCGAACACAACCATTCTCCTTCTGAATGTCAACACATTCTCAGTAAATTTAAGGATAAGACACAGATGTTCCCTTGAGCAGTGTCACTTGAAATTCTTCTGGAAGTGATAGCCAGTTCACTTGGATAAGGAAACAAAAAGTATGATGTAGTAGAAAGAAAGAGGCAAAATTATTATTTGCCAACCTGTGATTATCCACTTTTTTCCAGGAAGAGAATGAAAACTCAGGACAACCAGAAGTATTAGAAATGATGTAAGAGATATCTCAGATGGTGTGTTCCAGATTTTTAAAAAGTGCTTCCTCAGTTCAATGACCAATTAAAAATATAATGAAAATCATTGAAAATGTTAACCCAATACCTATGTAGTTTACACGTAGGAGTAAACTTTAAGGAAATGTGCAGCACCCACAGTGGGAAAAAAAAGTATAAGACTGAGAGATACACAAGTATATTTGAATAAATGGAGAGTTATATTAAATATCTAGAGAGAAAATTTAATACAGTAAAGATGTCTGTCCTCCCCAAAATTAGATTATAAATTTAACACAATTCCAGCTGAATGATAACGTGGTTTTGGGGGGAGAAATTTTTTTAAAAATTTTTTTAATGTTTTATTTATTTCTAGGAGAGAGAGAGAGAGAGAGAGAGAGAGAGACAGGGTGAGCAGGGGAGGGTCAGAGAGAGAGGGAGTCACAGACTCTGAAACAGGCTCCAGGCTCTGAGCTGGCAGTCAGCACAGAGCCTGACATGGGGCCTGAACCCACGAACCGCGAGATCATGACCTAAGTGAAAGTCGGACGCTTAACCGACTAAGCCACCCAGGCGCCCCTTGGGGGAGAAATTTTTGAAATAATTCTTGAGTTCATCTGAAGGAAAAAGTATGTGTATATTTGGATAAACCCAGAAAAGTAAGTAATGAGGGATCAGAGGATGGGGCATTCTTGTTTATAAATACTTAAATTATTAATTTAATAATAATTAAAGTTGTGTGTGGTTCTGATCCCAGGATAGAGAAGTTAATGACACAGAATAAGACCTAAGGCTGTGTAAGACTTTAATGTATTAAAAACTCATATGGATTTATGAGAAACTTTACATCAAACCTAGATAGATTAATATTTTAATTTCAATAAGTGAGACTGTAAAGGCAGTAGGAAAAATGTCAGTGATCATATAAAAGCAAGTGAAGAAGGCACTCATGGGCATCACATGAAAACCAGAGAAGTTTCGTAGATTCCACTACGTAAATTTAAAATTGGGGTCAAAACAAACTGTCTTCAATTTAAAGACCACAAAGGAAAAGTATTTGCATGGTACTTGTTAGACAGGAGATTAATACAGAGTAAAAGATAAAAACATTGACTCAGTAGAAAGACAAGTTTGAGAATATGTATGGATGATTCACAAAAAGAGAAATAGAAATGATAAACATAGCAGAAACTGGTTTATCTCATTAACATTCAAAAATGGAAAAAGAGGGCTCAGTTTTCACCTGTTGGATTAGCAGGTAACCATTTAATCATCACCATTGCTGAGAGTATGAGAAATGGGCCCTGCTTATCTGTATATAAGCAGTTCAGCAATGGAAATTTTAAAAAAGTCCTAAAACAAAAAAGCCAGCATATCCTTCACCATAATGCCCTATTCTAGGAATTTATCCTTAGAAAATACTGTAATTCAACAAGTGAGCAAAGGGATACAGACAAGGCTTCTCCACGTAGTATTGTTTATAAGAGTAAAAATGCCCAAATAGTTCAGATGTTTGTCTGGCATTTAAATTACAAGTTCCAGAGCAAAATAGATAGTGTGATCCCCTTTGGGTTCATCCACATTTCCAGATGTCTTTGCCTGGTGCCCACCTCTATTCCTCAGCCCCTAGCAAAGTACCTGCATGGGACAGTCCTCTGCAAATGTCATTTGAGCAAACCCTGCTTTGGCCAGGCAGGCCCTTCTGTGCTGGGCACTGAGTGTAGCCTGCTGCTTGAAATTGTATTTATGCTGGTGGCATTCTTGAAGCATCCTGCCTCCCTTCTCCGGCCTGAATTTTCCTGGAACCTTCCCTGCTTTATCATCCCACAACAATGGCCGGCTCCCCCAAAGTCTTTGAGTACTGTGTCTGAATCTGCCTTGCTCAGTGTGAGAGAGATGGATGGGTGAGGCAGAAATCAGGTGCTTGTGAGGTCAGTAGATTCAGAGTGGTCGGGACTGGAGAAAGTGGTGAGGGGGTGGGCTAGAGGAGGCAGGGGTTGGGAGAGAGACAGGGCATCCCATGACAGTGTGTCCGGAGGGTCAGAGCCATTGCTGGCCATGGTCATGGTCATACAGGATTAAGGGTGCCGCCTTCCCCACTGGGAGCACTTTGTATTACTCTTTTGGATGGTATCCCCATGGGCACCCCAGTCCTGCACTGTTCAGAGCTGTGTGCCCACCCTGCTGGGGGGGATGTGTGAATGAAAGGAGAGGCACACGGAAGGTTCTGTCACCTCTTCTTGGTGAGGTTTTATCTTGTGGTGCAGCTAGAGCCCACGTTTGCAGCTTTTTCTGTGTTCTTAGAGTCCAGGATGGGAAACACATTTATTCTCTGCTCCCCCACAGCACCTGGCCCACTGCTTTGCATATAGTAGGTTTTCAATGAATATTTATGCAGTGGCTGGTTAGACTAGGTTAATGTCCCTGGAAATGGAAAGAAAGAAGATGAATTGAGAGGCTTTGTGAATGGAAGAGATCATATAGGTTTCCTCTTTTACTTTTTCTAATCAGCTTCTGTGAAGGAGCTGAATGTGAATTTCTGCATTAAAATTTAATTTGTTAAACTGAGAAATCATAAGGCTCAAAGCAGCCATTTTGGTTGGGAGCCCCCAGGCCTCAGGCCCCGTGCTTTGGCTCAAGCCTGGTAACAGGGCGCTTTATAGACATGTGGCCTTGGCTGTCACCCCATTAACAGCCCTGGCTCCATAAACTGGCAGCTAAAAGGGAGTTGGATGGATGGGGGATAGGCTGAGAGTGATTGTAATGATAGAGTCTGTAAGTGGCCAGCATTTCAATTGTAATCCGGAGGACTAATTATTTTGATTATCGAATTATCTCTTGTGCTGATTTGCCATTTTCAGAAATGCTCAGAGCTCACTCACTGGAGCAAGTGCAGAGCTGTTTGGTTTCACCACAGGGGCTGGCTCAGGGAAACCGGGCGCTCCTCCCTGCCGGGGCGCTCCTCCTGTAGGAGTGCTCCTCCTGCAGGTGTGCTCCTCCTTGCCAGAACCATCTTTCCCTTAATCGCGACATCAGCCCCCACCAGCGACTGCTCGCCAGGCTGGATGCACCGCCCTTTGGGCTGTCCCGCTTCAGCCGTCACTGATGCCCTCGCCCACCGCCGACGTCTAAACCTCCAGCACCTCCTTCCAGGTGCAGGTGCCTGCACATCCCCTATGGGGCCAGGCAGGTCCTTTCCACTTCAAGCCCCATCCGTCTCCTCCCTGCTCAGAACTGCTCCTCTTCTAAGTTCCCTCCCCTCCTCCCTCCTCTTCCTTCCCTCCCACCTTCCCTTCTCCTTTCTCTGCCTCCTCTTCCTCGCCTGCTTTCTCCTCCCCCTCCCCCTTCATGGCCTGGCATTATCTCTAGTGCCCAGCAGTGTTAGGCACACGGTAGGAATGCAGCATGTGCATGCATGCATGAGTAAGTGAAGCCAAAAGAGGTTAAGAATGTCACTCAAGTCACATAGCTGATAAGTGGTTTTTGACCCCACTCTTCACCCAGGGAGCTCCCCACTCGGCCCCCTCCTGGCCAGGGGCAGCACAGCAGTGGGACCTTTACATTGCACACAGACTCTCCTCTCTGGCCCCTGTTCCCTCATCCCCTCCCCCTCCTCTCTCCTCCTCTGCACCTCCCCTCCTCCCTCCCCACCCCCCATGTTATTTTCTGGAACTCTGAAGACCTTCTGATGGCAGTGTTTGTTTTTGTGTGTCCCCTCGTGACGTGGGATTGCTCTCCGCTTTCAGGAAATCTGCCATATGTGTTCTGTGCCCCATCAGGGCTGTAGCCTGAATGAGAGCTTCCAGCTGTGTTTGGGTTTCAGGCGCATTTGCGGCTCCTTCTATTCCCTTTGCTCCATGAGAGAGAGAGGAATTGGCCTTCCTGAGCCCTCCGTGCAGCGGGCCTCTGCCTGTTTGCCCTCCTCCTCCGAGGGCATGGTGGCCCACGTGGGACAGCAGCTCACTGACGGGGGCGGGTTACGGAGCCCACAGCCCAGAGCTCGCAGTGGGAGGTAGTGGGAGGCGGGCGCCACAGCCTGCGGTGAGGGCCCGTGAGCAGCCAGAGCCCTCGACCACCGCTGAATGGAGAGGACAGTCTGGGTCGTCTTGCTGGGACCTGCTCAGGGTCAAGAGAGAACGGGATTGGGCCTGCGAGCCCCGGGGGGTGAGGGGCTCCGTGGCGGCCAGGAGCTCTGCTCCGCGGCCACAGTGACACCGTTCTCTGCTGGCACCTCAGTGCCTCAAAATCCCTGAAGCCAAAAGCATGCCAAGCAGGCATGTTTACCGGGGAAGACAGTCAGCAGTATGAGGCCCTCCGAAGCCTTGGTCCGCAGCTGTGAGACACGGCCCAGGAGAGCTTTGGCCGTGAACATGACTTGGAGCCAGAGGACGCCATCAGGAGTGCCTGCGCCTCCGGGAGTTCACGGCGTTCTGTTAGGGAACTTTGCTCCCAGCTCAGTGACATTGTCCTGTGGGTCTTGGGCGTTTGGGGTGGAGACCCTCTCCCCAGGGGCGGCCACCACCGTCCCAGCTGTGCACTAAAGCAGCACACGCAAGTGATAGTCCCCGTCCTTGAGCTGGTGGCTTTTTGCAAGCTGTCCTTGTCCATGGTCACTGTGTCTCTCTGTGATTTCAATGGCTTCTCTTAGCCAACTGTAGCAACCCGCTTAGGTATCAAAGCTTTAAGGCCCCAAAAGAGTAGAATTGAGGGTTTTTTTTAAGGAGGTTTTGCATGTCCTGTTGTAAAGAAGTGTGGTCCCCCCCGAGGAGCCCTGCAGGGTCCTGGCCCCGCCACTGACTCCTGGGCATTTCCTTAGTTGCTTCAGCTTCACAACGAGTGGTTTGGACATCGTCTCTAAGGTACTGTAAAGTCCCTAAAATTTTGAATGCCCGAGGCCAGAGGGAGGTCATTGTCAGGCCATTTGGCTGTGGAGTGCTGGGCCCTGCCTTCGAGCCATTGATGTGAGGTGGCGGGGGGTGCGGGGGTGCTGTCCTTGGATGCCACCTACCCCCCACCCCCACCGTGGCCTCTCCTGCACCCTCTGAGGGGACTTCAGTCCAGACACCTTGACGGCAGTGACAACAGTGACAGAGATGCACTCTCATCTGAACCTCTCAATCCGGAGGGGTGGGCAGGGCATTTGTTCCTATTTGTGTTGTTAGGATGGTGACCCGAGGTTTAGAGAGGACAGCCAGCAAGCATGTGGACCGGTCTCCAGGGCTCCTGCGGCGCCTTCCAAATCCATGCAAGAGACACAGGCCTGTAGGCAGGTTTGTATGAAGAGGAACATGACTTCCTTTCCTCGTAGACTGTGGCCCTTTTGAGGACACCCATTCTCGTAAAATCTTCCATTCCGGTGCCGTTCACTTTGTTTCATTAAAGCAGTTTAAAAGGAAATAACTCTGTAAAAATCTAATAAATTCAAAGAGAGAAAATGTTAACTTGCATTTTGTAGGCTCTAAGGTCTCAAATCCATTTCATTTCCTGAATGCATAATCTCAAATCCATTTCATATCCAGAATACATATTCTACATTTAAGCAATAGCAGGGACAGCCCAAGCCAATAGGCAAGTGATCAAATACTCATTGACAACTTGGAAGTTTCTTCTTGTCTTCTTGGTTATAAGCAGACTGTAGTTTTCTATCTCGTGTTTCCTTAGACATGATGCAACTTGGAACTGGGGTCTCAGCTCTTTGTTACAGCTGCGTCACGCTATTAAATGCGGCTAGGGCCTCTGAAAGTGCATCTTTGGGTTTGTTTTTTTGTCCTTTTAACACAGCTAGAGAAAAGCATACCCTGAGAAACCTGAGAGTTTTTGCAAACCCCTCTCCTCAAAGCTTCCATTTGTACGTTCCTTGCCAAGCACCGAAGACACGCAGACTTCCACATTTTGGAGGATTTAAATAAGCTCTAATTCTGTTGTCCTATGTAGCTATGAGATTTCTTTTTAAAGCAGTCCAAAATTGGAATGGAATACAAAGCCTTCTGCACTTCCTGTTTCATTCACTTAACCAACAGTGTATGATGTCCATGCAATCACGTGTTTGGGGAAAGAGGCAGAGTGGATGCATGTGCTGAGGGGACACCAGATTTTATCAGGAGGAGGAAGCAGAAACGAGCGTTGGTGATAAAGGTATAGAAGGAGACTGTGCAGAGCAATTTGGGAAAACGTTGGGAGGTCCGTATTAATGATTATGCATTAATTATGTGGGCCGTACTGGAAAGCAAGTGGGGCACAAGAAAAGCCAGGGAATCCGTGTCTTACGGGCAGGTGGGGAGCAGTGAGAGGTTTTTGAGCAGGGGAATAACAACCAGCGTGGACAGTAGAGAAATATGGTTCCAATCCTGAACTTTGCCCAGGCCATGAGTTTTCTGCTGCCAGTACCAGACCCAAGGGAGAGGGAGAGGGGTCCAGGGTGACCGCAGGGTGCAGGGCTCAGCTGAGCCAGCTGTAAGAGGGTTGCTGAGGTCAAAGAACCAGGAATGTGGTGAGACGAGACCAGATAATGGAGCAGAGATGGTGACAAATGCAGGATCCGAAGGACCAGGAGAGAATGGGTAGGGAGGGTGGGCGGCGAGGCTCTGGCAGGGCTGAGGAGGTAGGGTGAGGCGGTGGAAGGCACTGCAGCAGCAGGTCAGGTCAAGGTGCAGATACGAGGCTGCAGAACGCTGTGCCTCCTAGGACGGGGACCGAATGTGTGTGGCCTTTGAATGGCCAGCCCCCGCGTCCATGCTTGCCGGTGGCAGGTGCTCAGGACGTGGTGCTGCATGGAGCTCTCCTCCAATTCCATGCTTGTTGTGTCCGTGGTGGCACAGGCAGCATAAGGGCCGGACGGGGAGCACCCCCCTGGGTGCCGTCCTTTAGCAAAGTCCTCCTTAATGTTGCATCTTAGTCCTTGTGGGCCGTGATGTCAAAAGAACCATAGCCTGCGTGGCTTACAAACAACAGGTATTTATCTCTCACTGTTTAGAGGCAGGACGTTCAAGATCAAGGCCATAACAGATCAGTGTCTGGCCAGAGTCCCCCTCCTGTTTCATAGACAGCTGTCTGTCCACTGTCTCCTAATGCGGCAGAAGTGGCAGGAAAGTCATGGTCTTTTATGAGGGTGCTAATCTCATCCCTGAGGCTCTGTCCTCATAACCTAATCGCCTCCCAAAGACACCACCCTCAAATACCATCACACTGAAGGTTGAGTTTCAACACCTGAACGTTGAGGGCAGAAAGACATGCATTCTGTAGCATATTAGGGGGTGGAGGAGCTTATAGATTGTTGAATGAGGTACGCTTTTCTGAAAAATAGCACTCTGTAACTTTAACACGGTGTTTTTACTAGGGAAAAACAAAAGAGCTTTCAACATAAAATATTGACAAAAGAGAAGCCTGAATTCTTGCTATTCATGATGACCCATGCATTAAAAAATAGAACTAATTATTAAAAGCTAAAATTCTATGTTTTCTTATTCTACACATCAAAACATATCTTGAATTAAATTTAAAATGCTCAGATTCTCAACAGTCATTTTTGTAGACATGCTGTAGTGGGTCACCATTTTGTGCATAGCTGCTGGACGTAGAACTCTAGAATGGCCTTAGACAGGTATATGCTAATGTTTCAGTTGTTTTAAAGGAAGGATCAGAGAGCCTTTAAAAATGTTTTGTTTAGGGGCACCTGGATGGCTTGGTTGGTTGGGCAGCCGACTTCGGCTCAGGTCATGATCTCACGGTCCATGGGTTTTGAGCCCCACGTCGGGCTGTGCTGACAGCTTGGAGTCTGCTTCAGATTCTGTGTCTACTTCTCTCTCTGCCCCTCCCCCCACTTGCATTCTGTCTCTCTCAAAAAAAAATAAACATTAAAAAAATTAAAAGTAAATGTTTTGTTTAAAGCGAGCTCTAAGTTCACATTATCGGTACATACTTTCTGTCATGAATCCACAAAGCAGTTTTTAAATGGCTTTATCTTCCTTTAAGTATGGTGGGTGGATATGCAATAGATGTTTGTTGACTGTTTTGATATGAGATATTTTCAGAACAAATTACATTTATCGGCATTTTTTTCAAGAAGCTTGAATGAACTCAGCAAATAAAATAATGAACATTCTTCTTCTTAACATCTATAATATTCTTATGCTGGTAAAGGCTGCACTTTGAGAAGACCAAACAAGTTTGGGGCTTTCTTCTTGCCTCTTTTCTCCCTCTCTGTCAGTAAAGGATAAAAGAACGAAATGCCATTTTGACGATTCCCTGCCAGTCAGGCAGTGTGTGGGCGGAGGATGTTTTAAACATTCCTACTCACAGCAGTGTCTGCGAGGGGAAGAAATGCACAGATCGCCATGGTGCCTCGCTGTCCCCGAAGTGGTACAGTCAGGCACAGGGTAGGACAGCTTCACTAAGAAGACAGGAGCAAACAGTTGGACCAGGCCAAAGATAAGGATACAGGAAAAGCATTTGCAGTCCTTTTGTGCATAAAGCACATATCTTTACGTACACTGTCCCCATTTCATGACTGACAGTGCCTTTTCTCCTGATGAAGCCGACTCCTCCTCCTGCATACAATATAAGAATATTCTTTCTTAGCGCCAAGAATCACAGACCCTCTGGGACTTCCAGGACTCCAGCTCTATCTCCTCGGTGTACTTCAGAAGGAAGTAAGGTCGAATCAAGCACAGTGGCCATGTTGGCTCACCCAGGACTATATGTGTGAGGCCCTGTGTGGGCTGGCTTTGTATGGCTCATATGGTATGCGGGTATGAGGCTTCCATCAAGGAGGGCTGGTCCACTCCCATAATGGAAAGTAAGTCACCCCTTCTCATGCTCTTGAGGTTGCGTTGTGTCCCCTACTCCACAAACATATATTGAAGTTCTAATTCTCAGAATGTGATCTATTTGGAAATAGAGTTTTTATGGAGATAATCAAGTTAATTTTTTTAATGTTTTTTATTTATTTCTGAGAGAGAGACAGCGTGAGCAGGGGAGGGTCAGAGAGAGAGGAAGACACAGAATCCGAAGGAGGCTTCAGGCCCTGAGCTAGCTGTCAGCACAGAGCCTGACGCGGGGCTTGAACCCACGAACCCATGAGATCATGACCTGAGCCGAAGTCGGATGCTTAACCAACTGAGCCACCCAGGCGCCCCGAGATAATCAAGTTAAAATGAGGACATTAGCATGGGCCCTAATCCATTGTGATTGGTGTCATATAAAGGGGACATTTGGATGCAGACACAAACACACAGAGGGTAGACCAGGTGAAGTCATTCAAGGTACCAGTTCCTGTGTTAAAATCCTAATGTCCAATGTGATGGTAACAGAAGGGGGGGCATTTGGGAGGTATGTGGCACATGAAGGTGGAACCTTCATGGACAGGATTAGAACCCTTATAAAAGAGGCTCCAGAGAGCTCCCGAGTCCCTTCCACCATGTGAAGACACAGGAGAAGGTGCCAGCCATGAACTAGGAAGTGGGTCCTCACTAGAATGTGCCCATGCTGGCATTTTGATCTTGGACTTCCCAGCCTCCAGAGCTGTGAGAAAGAAATTTATGTTGTTTATAAGCTACTTTTTCTTATAGCATCCCAAAGGGACTGTAAGACATGGGTAGAAGATGCCATCGGACTGTAGTGACATGTATACAAGCCAAGCAAAGCCAAGCATTGCTGGTGAACACCAGAGGCTAAACGTGACAGGAGGAGATTCTGCCCCCCTAACCTTCAGAGAGAGCCTGGCCCTGCTAGCACTTTAATTTCAGACTTCTGGTCTCCAGAACTGTCAGACCAGACATTTCTGTTTTTTGTGTCACCTGGTTTGCCGTACTTTGTTGTGGCAGTCCAGGAAACGAATACACACGCCAACTTGCATAATAAGCCTTCAAAGGGGTTCTTTTTACACTGCTCACGGAAAGCATACTCATTATTTCCTTCCTCCGTCACCTCCTTTTTATCTTTTTTTCTTATCTGCCCTTCTTGGGAACACAGTGACAAAACATTTTGTGGGTATCGAGGGAGGGTGGGGTAGCAAAGCTGAGAACTCAAAGTTATTCTGTCTGCTCTGAGTAGGATGGATTAGGGAAAAGGGAGCAGGTTGCTGGAAACCAGTGCCTAAGGGAGACCAGGCATCAGGGGCCTTGGAGAGTGGAGGCCAGGTGGAGGGGGGATGAGAGGAAGCCAAGAGCCTGCCTGCAGTAGGACAAGGAAGGAGACTGAGGTGAAGTACAAAATGACTTCAAGATTTTGAACTTCACGGCTCTCAGATTTTGAGAATTATTCTATGCTTTTGGAGAGAGATGGTGGGAACAGTAATGAGACAAGTAGGAAGGAATTTCCATTTTAGGAACAATTGTGGGTCCCATCGCCAACATGATTAACTTCAGTACTTGGAAAAAGTGGAGTTTTTTGCTTTAAAAATTTTTTGATTTACTTGAAGGAGAAAGAGTGCATAGGAATTAGGGAAGAATGGAGGGAGAAAGTAAGAGAATCCCAAGAAGGCTCCATGCCCAGCACGAGCCTGATGGGAGGCTCGATCTCACTACTGTGAGGTCAAGACCTGAGCTGAAATCAACAGACACTTAACTGACAGAGCCACCCAGGTGCCCTAGAAAAGGCGGAGCTTCTCGGGAGTCTCTGGAAGTTCAGTAGTTATAGAGAGCTTGAAAAGTATGTGTTTGAATAGATGGCAGAATTTTGGCATTCATGGATTCAGACTAAGTTTGTGCCATCCTACAAGTATTCCCCAAGGGCTGGGGTCTAAATGAAGTGATAGTCTAATGACACTACCTCATGCTGAGTTTGAGCAGCGTTAGGTGTGTAATGTGTGCACCACAATGTGAATCCCATAAGGATTTGGTTCCAGTGGACACACAGCAACCAGAACCTCTATCACATTTCCGAGAGTACTTGAATTTGGGGATTTGACAACTTAGGATTTGTGAAGATAGCATGATGGTAATGCCAGAAGGAGTCAGCCAAGGAGAAGCAATGCCTGTGAGCATACGGTTCACGGATTCTAGAATCAGAGTTAGTGCCAGCTTTCAACCCAACCCCCTCACTTCAGCAGTAGAGGAATCGGGATCTCAGTGACTTGCCACCAATCAGACAACTGAAGACAGTGAGTCAGAGCCAGAATCCCGTTCTTCAGGGCTCTTTCTACCATCCCAGTCAGCAAGCATTTCAAAGTAATTACCATATGGCCAGCCTTGTGAGATCCTCTTTCTCTCTCTCGTAGCCTACAACCTAATCACAGAGGCGAAGCCAATATAACAGCATTGTTAGGTGAAACAGTAAGGGACAGTGGGAGGCAGCAGGGCCTCCCGTGGATCCTTTAATTCCGAATACTCCCCTTTTCTTCATCATGTCCTGGAATAATAATAATAACAATATTTGTCTTCTGAACTAGTTATGTGAAAATATTTTCAAAACTGCAAAATGCACTGCGAATGGAGTGTTGCTAGCAATGAGGAGTTCGGAGATGTAAGAGGCTGATGTAGACTTGCAGAGGGGAAGACTGAAGCCCCCATTGTGGGTGGAATGTTGACAGAAGGTGCTGGTGGCCGAAGAGCGTGTCCAAGAAGAAGGAGTGTGAGCAGGGGTTGGGAAGTGTGCATTGGAAGGCAGATTGATCACACTGGCTGGGATGGGGACTTACTGTGCCTCTTCCAGCCAATTTTGGGGGTCAAGTCCAAATCAGGGTGACTTAAGGGATTTGGTGCAGAAAAGTATCAATATAGATATCATCATGGTGCAGGCACTGTTATTTTTATTTTTGGAAGATCTTTGAGGCACATTGTCTCTGGAATCTTTTAGCAAATGTCCATTCCATTGAGCAGGGAGGGAAAGAATCTTAACTGAAACAGACGTTAACACGTTATTCATTCTCCTTGTCCTATTTGGTTTATGCCTTTTGCATGTATAAAAGTTAAAATAAAAAATAGCAGATTCAGATGAAGGTGGTAGTAGGACTTTAGTCTTGGGACTTTAGTAATAGATGAAAGCTACCCATCACTTCTATCTGTATTTACTTTACATTGACTTTCACGGCTGTTACGCAGGGAGAGCAGAGCAGATTTTTACCCCATATGCTTAACATTAATTCTATTCATACGGGTTCCTAATGGCTTTGGTAAAGTAGAACTGTGTTTGACACTGCTTTCGTTTGGGGTTAGAGGATATAGTCAGTTCTGAACTTGAAAAATAACCAACAACAACAGAAAATGCTGACAGCCTGCCTGGTTTTAATCCCACTCGTTTTCTGCAGCTCATAAACTCTTATAGCTAAGCTTATGCAGGGGATCAGAGAACATTTTTGGTGTGTGGGCACTGCTATGGTGTCCTTTGCCATAGAGCGGCATTTGGTCCTAATCTCTCAGTCCAGACCTATTTCACTAGGAGGAGTAAGCTACTGCCATTTCCAAGGACGTCTTTGAGGCAGACTCGTGGGATAAGAGCGACAGGAAGGTTGTGTGCCATGTCATATGATGTACTGCTTTTGCTACTTGGATAATCCTAAGCATACACATGACCACCTGCTTATAATTATGGTATAATATTTAAGAAGCAGGGATTTGTTTGGATTTTGTACCTCTCAGGTCTTCCGCTTTTAGGAGACCAGCGCATTCATTCATTTATTCATTCAACAAATATTTAGTGATGACTGGGCATTGTTCTAACAATGAACAAGAAAAAGTCCCCACCTTCAATGAACCTACATTCTAGTAGGGGTAATAGACCCCAAACAAATCCACAAATACATGGGTAATGTAATTACATGATATTACATGATATCACATGATAATCCTGACTGTTGGGGGAAAATTGTGAAGGCTATAGATTTAGGGCGATTATGCTAGTTTTGTTTTATTTTTTTAATTTGAGTATAATTAACACACAATGTTAGGTTGGTTTCAGGTGTACAGCTTAGTGATTTGACAGTCTACACTGTGTGACATTCACCACAAGTATAGTTTCCATCTGTCCCATTACATCGCTATTACCATACCACTGTATTCCTTATGCTCTGCTTTCAGTCCTGTGACTTACTCGTTCCATAACTGGAGACCTGTGTCTCCCCCTCCCCTCCACCCATATGGCTCAGCCTCTTCTCCCCTCCATCCTGGCAACCAGTAGTTTGTCCTTTGTATTTATAGTTCTGACCCTGCTATTTGTTTACTTATGCAGATTGTCTTTTTGCTGTTGAGTTGTAGAAGTTCTTTATATATTTTGGATATTAACCCCTTATTGGTTATGTCATTTGCAAATATCGCCTCTCATTCAGTAGGTTGTCTTTTGGTTTTCTTGATGGTTTCCTTTGCTGCGCAAAAGCCTTTTATTTTTGATGTGGTCTCAATAGTTTGTTTTTTCCTTTTGTTTCCCTTGAGGTCTATCTAGAAAAATGTTGCTACAGCCAATATCAGAGAAATTACTGCTTGTTCTCTCTTCTGTGATTTTAATGGTTTCAGGTCTTACGTTTAGGTCTTTAATCCATTTTGAGTTTATTTCCATGTATGGTATTAGAAAGTGGTCCAGTTTCTTTTGCATATAGCTATCTGGTTTTCCTAGAATTATTTATTGAAAGGACTGTCTTTTCCCCATTTTAAATTCTTGCCTCCTTTATCATAGATTAATAGACCATATAATATGAGTTAATTTTTGGGCTCTCTATTCTGTTGATCTGTGTGTCTCTTTTTGTGCCAGTACCATACCATTTTGATTACTACAGCTTTGTAGTAGATTTTGAAATCTGGGATTGTGGTACCTCTAGTTTTGTTCTTTCTCAGTATGGCTTTGGCTATTTAGAGCCTTCTGTGTTCCTATACAGATTTTAGTATTGATTTTTCTAGTTTGTTGGTATTTTGATAAGGATTTCATTGAATCTGTAGATTTCTTTGGGTGATATAGACATTTTGACAATGTTAATTCTTCCCATCTATGAGCATGGAATATCTTTCCATTTGTGTCCTCCTCAAATTCTTTCATCAGTGTTTCATAGTTTTCGAGTACAGGGCTTTCACTTCTTTGGTTAAGTTTTTTCCTAGGTATTGAGGTTGGGCTATTTTAGATGGAATGTTCAGGAAAGGCATCTTTGAAGAGGTGATATTTCTTTCTGCTTTGAAGAGCAGAAATATGAACAGACTGTGGAATTAAGACTTCTGAGTATCTGGTAAAGGGCATTCAAGGGAGAGGGAACATCTATCTAGTGCAAAGGCTCTGCGGTAGGGTGAAATTGGTATATTTGAGGGATGTTAAGAAGTTTGGTGTGACTGGACTGTAATGAACAAGGGGGAAAGTGGTAGCAGATGAAACCAGAGAGATGGCCAGGCACCAGATCAGGCAGGGCCTCATAGACTGTAGTGAGGATATTAGATTGTGTTCTAAGAAGAATAGGAATTCACTTTTATGTGATCACTTTTGCAGCAGTATTGAGAGAGGAGTATAGGAGCATGGGAGCAAAGGAAGAAATGCAGAAGTCATTGCCAGATACAGATGACAGACTAAGTGACGTAGGAAGCAACTGGGATGAAGAGTATCTTGACCGTTGATGTGATTTGCTAATGGGTGAATTTGGGGTGTGGTTATCAGGGGAACATCCCTGTTCTAGTTTTCCAGTTAGAGATGCCCACGGATCACAGTTGGTAACCCCAACCCCAACCCCATTGCCCCAGAAGGACTATGACCCATGGCAGCTAAGTCTATAGCCCCTTCATGAAGGTAAAGAATGACCAAAACCTTAAATGGCTTTCATAATTTAAAATACAAGTTAAATTTTAAGTGTGATGCATTTTGGGTGAAGAATAAAGATGTTGCTTGCTTTGTATCACCTTTTTTAAAACCTTTCCTTAGCAACCTTTCAAAACCACAGCAGATGTTCCTTTGAAAAATAAACCAAATTGCAATTTCCAGGAAAAAGAGACCCATTATCATGGGCTCATTATGAGCTTCATTATTTAGGGTATTGGAAGGATTGGGCTTAATTTACAGTTTCTTTTGCAGGAGAGGAATCCTAGACAGAATCAGTATGGTTCATAAGGAGGCAAATAATAAAAATTCAGATTTTCCTCTCTTCAGTGTTGGTATTTGAAAGTTTGACTAATTTTCTTATAGAAATAATATTCAGTGCTGGGTAGACTCATTTTGAATTTTGTATTTGCTTTCCTTTTGTTCTGTTATTTCTTCCTTCATTTAAGGCTGTTTATCAGATTTTTCCCCCGCAAAAAAATAGTTTGAAATACTCTATATGGCTTCTAATTTTTCCTGAGACAACTGTGTTATTGCAACTAGGATATTATTGTAAAATAAATTGTGCACAATAAAAATAATGTGTTTTTGGGGGGTGTGTCACCCATTTCTTGATCTTTTCCTGAATGAATAATTATTCAGGAATCTGTTGTACTCTAAATTAGCTGTATCACTGAATATTTACTTGTTCTTTAAGATTACACTTATAGCCTGGGATTAGATATATTTCATTTCACTGAGATTTAAACTTTGATATTAAAACTGTGTCAACTCTTGTTTTGTATCTATGAACACGTGAAGTTATTAAAAAGTGCATTCATGTTCAGAGTGTTTCTACATTTCTGAAGTCAATATTGTTTTAATTTTGGACTAGAAAAACAAGACTGATTTCCTCATATGAAGATTTAACATTTCACTGGTTCATGGAGCTGGTAGCTTTGCCAATAGCTACGTATCAGTGGTTGGATTTATGATTTGAGAATAAGATTGTCATTCTTCAGTTGACATAATTTGCTCAGATTCTTCTTATTGACAAGGATATAATAAAAGTTTTATTTCTCCCAAAGAGGAATTTCCTAGATTCTTTAGGATATACGACTCAATGTCCTGGAAGAGATTCTGAGGCTAAAATTCACCTTTTCTTTTTAAAGTTTATTTATTTATTTTGAGAGAGAGACAGAACAAGTGGGGATGGGGCAGAGAAAGAGGGAGGGAGAGAATCCCAAGCAGGCTCCACACTGTCAGTACAGACAGAGCACGACAGGGCTTGAACTTACAAAACCACAAGATCATGAAGAGCCAAAACCAGGAGTTGAGTGCTTAACTGACTGAGCCACCAGGCACCCCTGAAATTTACTTTTTGACCACACCTAACCACCCTGAACGTTGGGCATTCATACACTTCCTCAGCAGCATTCAATGGTAATGGCAGCCATCCATTAACCAAGTGGTGTGCATTATAAGCCACTCAGCAGTCTTGCAATGTTGCTCTTATAACAAAGAAATAAACTGAGATCATAGATGGCTGTCTCACGGCCCATAGGAGTTGCCAGCAGGACCGATGTTCACACTGGTGGCAGGGAGGCTACAAAGTAGAAGACAGTATAACGCTTTCCTTCAGGGTGTGTGCATGCTAGAAGGGAAGACCAAGAAGGTAATTATGTGAAAGAGTAAGAAGAAGATTCTACAGGAGGAGCACTCTGACTCTGATCTGACTGCTTCACATGAGTGTGAGACAGTGGGGCAGAGAGACCATCAGACTTTGAGGGCATGAGTCAGCTTGTTGAGGAGATACCTTGAGGGGAATTTAATTAACAGCAACTATTCTGAATGATCCTATTCATGGGTGCCAAAGCCTGTCTTGGCAATAAAGCTTGTGCTCCCAAACCCAGATTTCTGCATACTGTCCCTGCTGCGTGATTCCCTACCCCTCACCACTCACCTATCCTCCAGCACGGAAGATTCGTCTACAAGCTTCGCTTCTTGCTGTTGGCCAGCCCCTCTACAAGTGTCATGAATGCTATTCATGGCATATAGTTTTTTGTTGCTTTACTTGGTTTTTAAGCCACATACCCACGTACATAACCTAGAGCGGGACGCTTTTGGTTGAAGTAACAGAAAGCCAGGTGCAAATTGGTTTAAACAATAAGGAAATTTATTGTTAACATAAATTGGCGCCCTGAGTGGATCAGTGTTGGTTCATCTAGCAGGTGAGCGGTGTGATCAAGGACCTGGGTTGTTTCCATCTGTCTGCTCTGCCTTCAGCAGTGACAACTTCATTCCATGATTGTTCTCCTTGTAGGCTTCGGATAGCTGCCGCAGGGGGACCACCTGCTTCCTCTTTAAGATCATCTAGGGTCAGACATGTCCTGGCTTCCTGTTGCTGCCTGTAAGAATAAGGAAGGACTTTCCCAGAAGCCTCCAGTGGTCCTCTCTTGCATCTCTTTAGACAGATGTGGTTCACACTTCCATTCCTGGACCATTTACTGGCAGGAGACGATTCCCTTAGATCATGCATGCCTACCTTTTTTTTTTTTTCAATATATTTTTTAACTTATTTATTTTGAGAAAGACCCAGTGCAAGTGAGGGAGGGGCAGAGAGGGAGGGAAAGAGAGAATCCCAAGCAGGCTTTGCACTACCAACGCAGAGTCCTTATATGGGGCTTGAACTTACAAACCATGAGGTCATGACGTGAGCCAAAACCAAGAGTCAATACTTAACCCACTGAGCCACCCAGGCACCCCTGCATGCCTACCTTTTAAGCTGAGCTCAAGTCTTCAAGCCACAGGCTGTTATTTAGTATGGATGGAGTTTAGTAATTGCTGAGTCAAGGGTAGTATCCATTACACAAGTCTCAGAGCCACCAGTGTTCTGTAGGACATATGTTGTCTTATTTTCCATCCTCTTAAGCAGGATTTGGGGGTGATGAATAGTTTGATAAATGGTGCTACAAAATGAATTGCGTAAAATTATTAGAAGCCAGGTGGTAGACAATCTGAAAACATGCTCAACCTCATTAGTAATGAGGGAAATGTAAATTAGAATCACAGTGACATACTATTCTACTCCCACTAAATTGGCAAGGATCACAAACTCTGACAATACAAAGTGTCAGTGGTGATGTGCATGTGGAAACAGGACATCACAGGTACTGCAAGTGGCAGTGTAATTTGGTATCACCACTTTGGAAAAAAAAAATTATTATCTTCTAAAGCAGAACATGCATAATACACTTCGACTTAACAAAAACATGTACTTTATAATTTCTTCAAGAGACATGGTTGAGAATGTTCTGGACGATAATGTTCATAATAGCAAAAAACCGGAAACAATCTAAGGACCCCAGAACAAGAGAACAAATAAATGCACTGTGGTGCATTCACACAATGGACTGTCATACAGCAGTGGAAATTAAGAAAATACAGCCACATGCAATCACATGGCTGCATCTTAAAAATTTTAATATTCAATTTAAAAAAGTGAGTTCCCAAAGGCTATTCTATACAGACAATACCATGTTTATAAAACTCAGCAGCAACTATATGTAAGCAATATATTGTTAGGATACATCCATATGTGGTAAAACTATGTTTAAAAAGCAAGGGTGGTTATCTAGGGAGGGGTAGTTTGGAAGGCAGGATCCAGGAAAAGCACCAAGTTGACTCCAATGCTAATTGGTAATGAGAGCCAATCTTTGTTGGGTGGTGGGATTGGGGGTGTTTGTTTTCTTTGGAGCTTCATAACCTCCTATCTATCCATCCATCATTCATATCAAAGACCACATAATAATTTTTAAAGTATAGGCTCACTGAGCTCTTAGTAAATGTGACTCATTGGTGGTGGGTGATAAAGTAAGAGGATTCTTATAAGAGGAAGCCATTTCTGATGGATTAATTAATATCCCATCGAGGAACAAATTATGGTTGGGGGAGCCAGTGGCTGGAATCTATTTAGATCTTGAAAAAGTCTCTGATCGACTGTTTCTGGCTGGAGAAAATATTTACTCATGTATAGGGAGACAGCCATTGGAAATAATAGATAAGGAAGTAGGAGTTGAATGAGCCTTCATGTATGTGTAGAGGTGTAAGCTTTTCATTTCTGTAGTGATCAGTCAACGTTTGCCTCATAGTGTATTTTTTTTCTTTTTTTTTTTTTTTTAAATATTTATTTCTAGCAGAGAGAGAGAGCGAGTGAGCAGGGGAGGGTCAGAAAGATAGGGAGACACAGACTCTGAAACAGGCTCCTGGCTCTGAGCTGGCAGTTAGCACAGAGCCCGATGCGGGGCTCGAACCCATGAACTGCGAGATCATGACCTAAGCAAAAGTCGGATGCTTAACCGACTAAGCCACCCAGGCACCCCTCATAGTGTATTTTTAATGAATGATTTGGAAGAGGAACACACAACCAAGAGAACTGATAGAGGGAACTCAGTGCAGCCACGTGGTGAAACACTGAGCAAATGAGATTGAAGCTCAAGATGTGGGCTTGTTTCACTTAGAAGTAAGGCAGATAAGCTTTAGCGTAGACAGCACACCTGTTTGGTGGTTTCCACTTCTGGTTAAATTCCCCCCTGAGCCTTGACACATGGTTGGAGGACACTTGAAGCTCCTGTGGTTAAGGGCTTTTGCTAACTGAGCCTGTAATAGAATTTCTCAATGGTTAAATAACAAGTTCCATTTCTGGTGAAGGTGGAACTTCTGGTGTCATTCACTTGATTCAGCACAACCTTTTAATCTTCTCACTAGAAACTTTCCATGTCTCACTCAAAACGTAAAGACAGACTGAGCCTAGTATTAAGTCACTCCTAACCTTCCAGTGACTACATTGGACAATTGTGATTTTGTCAACCTCTTTCTGTCTCCCCTTTAGTAACAGGAAAAGGATTGAATTAAATCATGTCTGATGCCTCTTTCAGATCCAATGTTCTTTATAAAGAGCCTCATCTCCTCCCCACCTCTCCTGGAGTCAGCAGAGGCCAATGGCGGCCTGCCCTCTTGCTCACACTGTTATTTGTGCTTCAGATATTCTCTACATCATTTCTCGGTTGTATTAACTATGTTCCAGGCACCTCTCCCCAAACCGTGCAAATGATAGTAAACTTAACAATGACGACTAGAACTTTCTGGAGTCTTTCCAGAGCATATTAGATACAGAAGTTAGATGGTGTGTGAAAAAGCCCATTGACTTTAGAGAGCCTTCATAGGCTCCCTTATGCGAAACTGGTCCATAGATTAGTTTTATATGGGTCTAGGGGAAATGTGAGTATGAGCTATTGTCTACAGATGAAGGAGAACCATATCTCTGAATGTTGGGTAGTAGATACCACTGTGCTTACCCAAAGCTTCCCAAACATCTGGATCCTTAGACCCAGAGTGAATGAGGCTGTTGATAAGTGGCACCTGGGACAGTGAAGGTCTGGTTTGTCCTGGTCTTCCTACTGTTAAAGGGTCCCCTTTCCTCAGTGTCCAAAGTCCCTCAGGTACAGGCATGAATACACACACACAGGAACATATCTGTTGCATTAGTTTTCTGTTGAGCTCTGTTCACCCACCTCAGGATACCACTCAGCCACATATAATTTAATCCCTTGGCACTCGACAGTATGGACACTACGGTCCTCCAGAACTTTCTCCTCCTTGAGTTTCTGCTCCCTTGGAGTCTCTTCCTACTTTCTGACTATTGTTTTGTAGTACCGTTTCTGGTTTTTCATTCTGCACCTGCCTCCCAAAATTTGCTGTTCCCAGGCTTCTGCCATTGGCCCTCTTTGCAGTCTGCAAGAAGAGAAGCAAATGGAGTTGTTCGCGTGGGCCTCACGGGAAGCCCGGGTGAGCGAGGTGGCGGGGTTTCCAGGGATGCTGGGCCTGCGCAGACGGGACTGGCCCAAGTGCATGTTTCTCATCCGCCATTGAGGCCGCGGTTCGCCAGGAAGCCCCGCACATCCGTGGGCCAGACGTGGTCCCCAGACCCTGACACTTTACTGGCTTCAGCCATCACTCCTAGGCTGCTGCTTGCTGCCCATGTTTTGCCATTTCCTTTAAAACCTACTCTCTTTTTTGTATTTTAAAAAATGATACGAATAATATAAATTTTTTCATCAAACTTTAGCTTTGTGCTTTAGAAGGAGAATCATGGAAAGTCGTTGTCCGTGCTCCCACCTTCGCCAACCCAGCTCTCCCTCAGCACCAAGGCCTCTTAGCCTTTCAATGCAGCGTTGTCTAAATCTGCTTCTTTCTTTTTTTTTTTTTTAATTTATTTATTTTGAGAGAGAGCAAGAACCTAAGTATGAGTGGGGGAGAGGCAGAGAGAGAGAGAGAGAGAGAGAGAGAGAATCCCAAGCAGGCTACGTGCTGACAGTGAAGAGCCTGACCTGGGGCTTGAACTCACAAACCATGGGATCATGACTTGAGCTAAAGTCAAGAGTCAGATGCTTAACTGACTGATTCACCCAGGCGCCCCTGAATCTGTTTCTGAAGTTCAGATGTTTGTTGTGTGAGTTCCAGAGCACACTGTGGGGGCAAAAAACACCTGGATTACTTACCTCATGTTCCCATCCGGATGTTGGTTCCCAGCATTGCTGGATCAGAAGGAATTTCCAGGTGTGAAGCAGGAAGAAGAATCACCCTGTGTCAGATACTTGTCTCAGTATATTTGCTTCCTGGTGTCATCATCAGTGAAATACAGCTAACCGTCGTGTGCGGGGGGGAGTGGCTGTGCAGAGTGCAGCAGAGGAGGTGAGACACCCGAGAAGAGAATTTTTATGTAAGGTATGTCCACTTGCAGACATTGTCACTGCTCGGAATGTTTCATTTCCATGTTGGCTTCATGCATGTTCTGAGTGTTACCATTTCTTTCAAAAAAATTTTTTTTGTGTTTATTTTTGAGAGAGACACAGAGTGTGAGTGGGGGAGGGGCAGAGAGCTAGGAGACACAGAATCTGAAGCAGGCTCCAGGTTCTGAGCTGTCAGCACAGAGCCTATTGTGGTGCTCGAACTCACAAACCATGAGATCATAACCTGAGCTGAAGTTGGACACTTTACCAACTGAGCCACCCAGGCAGCCCTGAGTGTTAAAATTTCTTTACATACTGTGAATTTCTAGAGGACTCGTGTGTGTGTGTGTGTGTGTGTGTGTGTGTGTGTGTGTGTTTAGTGTAGTACCTAGCACAGTGGCATAAGCAAGCGATATTTACCAACACTTGTGCCATTGACTGGATCACAATAGCTCTTAGCGAAGGTGTCGGTTGTGCCTTTCAGTCTTCATTTACTAGAAACAGATGTATAGACCACATGCTCTAGATTGTGAAGTAATGAACTGGAGCATTTCAGAAGGTAATAATAACCTACCTTGAGTAAGAGAGTGACGGGCACTATCTCAAGGGCATCATATATGTGAAATAATTCACATACGCTACTACGCAGTAGGTCCAGTTATTATCTGAGTTGAGGAGACTCAAACAGAGGGAGGTTAAGTAACTTGAAGTCGCATAGCAAGTAAGCATGGAGCAAGGTTTTCATGCAGTCCTCCTGACGCAGGGCCCATGCCCCTGGCCGCCAGCTGTCTTAGGTGGGCTCCCTGCCAGCCCACCTTGCCCACCCCACAGCCCTCACCATAGCTCACAGCCGCATATGCCTCTTGAATGTCAGCATCTCTGCTCCTGATCTGGTCATGTCCTCCCTGAGGATTTTGGGGATCCGTCTTTCAAGGACAGTCCAATATGCCTGCACTCCATAGACCCCAGCCTGCTCTTCCTAACACGCCCAAGCATGTATGCACTGTAGGATTCTTTTGGGAAAGAGAGCAATACCAAATAAATTGCTTACTTAGAAGTGGGAGAGCTTTTTGGAACAGATCAAAACACATCTGTTTTTCAGTATTTGTATTTTTCTAATTTCTGCACTCATCAGAATTTAGGATTTGGCTACATTAAACATTATTAAAGTGTTTTTCTCATCCTTAGTGAGGAATGAAATATTTTGCATAGTCCAGGTAAATATTTTTCCTATAACCTCAGGAAAAGCTTGTGTTGTTGCCTTTATATGCAGTTGGTTATTTCATGATCAGTGACAGGAAATTCAAAAGACTCCAGAAAAGAAACAAGATCCTAGTATCGGGGAACCCTGAACAAGACACGTGTGTACCTGTCGTATCAATGTCCTAAAATTGTTTCTGCAGTACTTCATTAAGTAAAGCATCCACTTCTAGATAAAGTGGAGTTGGTGCTGTTATTCTTAAAGACATTCTTTAGCTGAAGATGCCAGGAGAGATGGCCCCAGCTGGCTGCTTACATCTTGCTCTTAAGCACAGATTGCCCTTAATAGCTCACTGTTCTCTGTAAGATGTAAACAAAATTGACTATTCAGCACCATTCTCCTCTCTTACTGTCATTAGCTTCCATAAATGTGCACTAAAACCTCAGGAGTTGTCATTGATGTGCCTATAGACAAGATGTTTCCCAGCTGTGAATGTGGGGGTAAGCCTCCCATATCTGAGAGTGAAGCCAGCGCTGGTCATTTCAAGAGTCAGGGTCAGCTCTGATGGTAACTCAGTCGTTTCTGAACATTTCACACCCTTACCTAGCTTGTTACTGCTGCTCATTGTGGTCTGTGTCTCATTGGGGATTCCGTCCGCGGAAACACAGACGTGTGCCTCTTTTTACCTTTTGCTGATTACTAGTCACACTGTTAGGGGCACCTGACTAAATGCCGCATATACATTTACTTCTTTTACATTACTGTTGTTATTGTTGTTGTTGTCGTTGTATATTATATACCATATTGTCATTATTTATGATTGTTGTTATTATGTGATGATTATTACTTTTGTTTTACAAATTAAGATACAGAAGTTTGGAGAGGTGGGGTAACTTACCTGAGTCACACAGCTAGTGATGGAATTTGCCATCAGAATCCAGGCCTTTTCTGATCTGAAGATGAGGCTCCTTACCCACTCATCGTGATCTTGAAGGGAACTTAGCAAACATTGATTTCCAGACCCTCATTTTATGGTTGAGCAAAAAAGGAGGAGTAACATGCCCAGGGTCTCAACTCTGTCACTGGTCTCAGACCGCCATGCTCCTCCCGGCACCCCGGTCCTCACCCTTTCTCCCAGACAGTGGCCCATCGCTCCCGCGGGTCAGCCTGAATGAGCTGACTTCCCCGCAATTGGTTCTGTTATAGAAACAAAATGAATGGGGTTTTCATTAGCACGTGTGAAAAACGTAGTTTCCGAGATTAAAATAAAAAGACATGTTGAAGGCAAACGGGTATAAATTCTGGGCTCACCAGTTCCTTCTGGAACAAGCAAACCAGCAAGATTACGGCCAAGCACTGCCTGCCACTGTCCCCCCAACCCCAGCCCCTGTTCTCGAGGTGCAATGTGGGATCACTGCCCGTGTGAAAGGGGGTGCCTCCCGCTGTGTCCTGGAGGGATTTCCATTTCCACGGCCAGGAGTCTGGGAAGACGTGAGTTTTCCTCTCCCCACACCTGTTGTCATTCTAACTCGTGCTCAGTCGGCTGTGCCCAGGCCCCGATGTTGCCCTTGTGACCTCCAGACTCTGGGCTTCCGACGAAGGAGCAGAGATGGAAGCCTCTGCTGGAGAGGACCAAATATCCTCCGATGAGGATAGCAAAATATATCCTCCAATGAGATCGTGGTTGTTTAGTATTAGGGTCTCACCAAGAAGTCAGATTGGATCCCCAGTGTATACAGTAGTCCCTCTATTATCTGTGGTTTCAGTTAACTTGCGGTCAACCGGGGTCCAGAAGCAGATGGTCCTCCTTCTAACGTGTCGTCAGCAGGTCAGCATAGCCTAACGCTACATCACGATGCCTGCATCAGTCACCCCCCTTCACCTCATCGTGCGGGCACGTGGACATCTCCCGTCATCCTCGTGAGGAGAGAACAGGACAGTAAGATATTTTGAGAGACCACATTCCCACAACCTCTATTACAGTATTTGTTATAATTGTTCTATTTTATTACTGTTGTTAGTCTCTTACAGTGCCTATTTATACGTTAAACTTTGTCATAGGTGTGTATAGGGAAGAACATAGTATATGCAGGGTTGAGGACTGTCCACAGTTTCAGGCATCCCCTGGGGGGTCCTGGAAGGTGTCCCCTTGCAGGTGAGGGAGCACTACTATACTTTAGTTTCAGTGTTTATTAGTGGGCAGTGGGACAGAGAGGAGCGAGTTATGACAACTGTCACACAACTCCAAGGAACCCCTGAGGTCAGGGACAGACCCCTGACTCCGACTGAGCCCTGAAGCCTCTTGACCACTGGAAAGTCTTGCTGGTCATGACCTCAGGGAGGCCGGCCAGCCTCTCTTCCTGCATGTGGGTGGGAAGTGGCCGCCTATGATATAGGCACTGAAAACACACCTGAGTAGCCCATTCCAAGAACACGAGAGGCTGGGGCTGTGGTTCCGGGGAGCTGTGCTTTGGGAATAACTCCACAGTTCAAGTTCTGGTTTTTGACTTGGTGGGTGCTGGGGCTCAATGTTGTCCTGGCGTTTTTAGAAGTGTCTATAGCAGAGGCCTTGCAGATGTCTGTAGTACCAAAAGGATGCAGTTGATTTAGTGCAGCTATTTTATAGTGATCAGAATATTCTTTTTGCCTCTCCAGCGTGTCCTGGTCTAGAGAAATTGAATTTGTGGTTGGAAGGTTGTTGGTGAGTGGGGAACAAGGGGATGAAGGGAGAAATGGCCTTAAATGACATGTCGTTTGAGAGTGGCAAGGCCTGATGAGTCACCCACAATTGAGTGTATTCCTGCCTTCCTGACAGAGCACCTGTCTAAGGACAGTCGGGACAGCCACTACGAACTTCTCCCTCACCAAATCTTTTTCACTATCTTTTGAGGGGAGCACAGGGTAAGACTGCATTGTGGCTTACGTGATTATAATCGCATTCAGACCTTCTTTCCTGACCTTATGCCAGATCATGTACATGAACTGGGAGCATCCCAAGTTTCTTTAGCTGCACATTTTCAGACATCTCTTGTGCTACTTCCAGAGCTGCCTACTAGCACCAACTGCACACGCACACGCGCACGCCCACACACACGCACACACACACACACACACACGTATACATGTAAATATTTTATTGATCTATACATACAGGAAAAGGGAATACATTTTCACAAAGTTGATGAATTTTCACAAAGTTATTCGAGTCACGGAGCCCGCACTCAGAGCAAGTAATAGAGCACAGCGCATACCCTGCGAGGTGTCTGTAATTCACTACCCCGTCTAGAGGAACGGCTGTCTTCTAACATCATGGGTTTAACTTTGCCTGTTTTTGAGCTTTCTATAAATGAAAGTCACCATGCACTTTTCACTCAACCTTATATTTGTAAGCAATGTCTGTGTTGTGTGCAGCAAATAGTATGTTGATATCATTGCTGTATAATATTCCATTATAACAATATATAATTTATTAGTACATTCTACTCGTGATGGACATTTGAGTTGTTTGCAGTTTGGTGCTATTATCAATAGTGTTGCTATGAACATCTCATATGCGTCATTAGAGTGAATTGGCTCTGTCTTGAATCTCCCTAGGTTTGCTCCCTTCAGATAGTTTTCTCTCAGAGTTCTGGGAGTATGCTGTTGTCACTCCTTGGACTGGTTATAGGGCCCCGCGTGCCCTTTCTGCCATACCATGGTGCCACTGGTGGAGCTGGCCGATCTTCCCCAGCCAGATTATAAACCCATATCCTAAGTAATCCATATTTATTTGTTGAGTGAATGTTTTGACGAGGGGCTGGAACCTAAAATACTGGGTTTCAGTGAAATATGAAATTGTGCAAGGAGTGACAAATCAAGGAGAAAGAAGGTCAAGTCTGAGGTGCAATCAAACAAGAGAACTGAAGGGCTAGTAAATGGGGACCCTCCATAGTCCTTTGTGGGGGTGCATTTGTCACGAGAACCAATGAGATGCATTAAGTTAGTAATATGTAACCACTCCCATCTGTCACTTTCCAGAAGATACCTGTGCCCACTGTACCCAGCCCATCTACAGCACAGGCGCTCCGCAACACGGCAGTGCCAGGTGCGCCAGGGAGGGCAGCAGCACAGTGTATGTATATTTCCTTTCAGAAAGTTCTGGCAATGTAGTGAGAGTGAGTACTGAGAGTTCCGAGGGCAGGGTCAAGGGATTGTTGGCACCCAGGAGGCAGGCATCCTGGGCCCTTCACAGTAGCACCAAAGTGAACTTCATGCCCTTAGAGATCTTTGTCGCCTTGAGCACTGCTTCACTGAAACCTTCCTCAGGAATTGTGAGCCATGGACTGTTTCCAAAGGTGGGGAGCTGGCTTTCCCAGTGGGATTGGCTGCTTTTTGTACAGTGTGTTAGGGGAGGGGTGTGTCCCAGAGATCCATCCACCCTCCTGAGCAGTCAGCCACCATCTCCTGAGCAGTCAGCCACATGGTGCATGTGAAATCGGGTGTAGATGCACCTGAATTCATGGTTTCTGATCCTGAGCTGAGACATCAGGGTTCAGACCTGAACAAGGGCCCATCAGAAGGCATCTGCCCTACCTCCTACCGAGTCCTTTGTCCACATGGCTGCTTATAGTCTTGGCACTTAATACATTTCAGAAGCAGTGCTGGAATTTGCTGCTTCTTTTTTATTTTTCAAAAAGATAATGTTGTCACTTAAACGCTTTTTAAAGTGTTGCTATAGGCAATGTCTGTCTTCTTTATCAAAGCCCCACAGTGGCCACAGCCTGAGCTGGTAACTAAGAAAGGGTCTGTTGGGAAAGTCATCACAGGATTGCCTGTGGACAACTTAAAAGGCTATGTGCACGTGTGCATATGTAGGTGTGCGAACATATGTATATAGTGTGTGTATGCACTTCCGTCCAAGTGTGTGACCACGCATGTGTGACGTGTTTGCGTGCACACGTGTCTGTGCACATTCCCAAGCACTCGTGGCTGGGGACACAGTCTGGCAGGAGGACCGAAGGGCAATGACACTGTTGGTTTCTTTACACACAGCAGGCTGCCTGCCGCTCTGTTTATTTTCCTGGAGCTGAGGCTGCCTTCCCTGCATGGAAGGCCTGCGGGGCCAGGACCGCCCACCTGCCATTGCTTTTCTTTCCTTTTGCTTTTGGTGGGTTTTTTTTTTTTTTTTTTTAAAATCTCCATCAGCCCTGAGTCTAGTCGTGCTTCAGTGTTAAGGGATTGGCACTTGTTAGCACTTGCAAGATCTTCCTCAAGCCACTGATGTTCGCCACTAGCTACATTTGGGACTCAAGACTCAAGCAAGTGGTTCCTAATGGCAGTCACTTATGGGCATCAAAGGGCCACGTATGTGGCCATTGAGCTTCTCAGGGTGGCAGGGAAATGACGGGGGGGGGGAGGTTGACAGACACCCTGAAAAGAATGGTTGCTGGACTCGGTGCCTGTGGATAAAGGCTGGCAAAGCTCTAAAGACAAATGAGTTACAACTCACAGAAGACGTAAAAGGAATTAGAACCATCTTAGTTGCTGAGAGCCTGTTTCCATATGTGACGTTGGCTGGCCCAACAGCTGCCACAGCTCTGCAGACCTGTACCCCGCCTCTCCTGATGTCCCTTCCAACCCCAGGGCCAATCCCAAAACTTTTGCCTGTTCTCACACTTCTCACATGGCTCTGTTTCAGTTTTTAGAATCTACCTCAACATTTATCTCCTGGAACCTTGGACATAAGCCAGAGAAGCCTTGCCTTTGTGGCCCCCCGACGCTATTCTGGTCATTCTGGTGGTTTCCATAGAGAATTCTAGACCCGTGCTCTGTGATCAGTGCTGTCTTTCCACCCTGATGGCCTGGGCCCTTCCCTCCACGTGGGGGACATAGAATGGGAGAAATACTACAAGCTACACCGCAGCCGGTGTAAGCAGGTCTGGACGGGTGACAGACGTGACCTTGGAGCCACGTGGAAACCGCCCTGTTGCTGGGTTGGGGCTCCAGCACCCAGCACTGCCTCCTGTGCTCACACGCCATTCTGAGGGCTGACGCACGGTGAACGTATTCTGGTAACAGTGGGCGCATCAGCCATCCCAGAATCCTAGGCAAACGTGGAGTTGTTTTTTGTTTTCCTTCCTCAAGTATGGGGAGCCACACTCAGCAAAGTAGCAAGTGAGTTTCAGTCCTGTTTTTTATATTTCATTTACCCAATCCTGATGTTAAAAATATGGTAAGGTCTTCAAGTTAGAAGCCAAGAGACCAAGTTTGATATTTAGTTTTTTAGGTCTGTATGTATGCATGCATGCATGCTTTCGAAGCACTTATAGGGAATAATACCCGATTTTAATAAGCCCGAAGGTAAGTAGGGCATTGCATGGAAAAATCAAGGTACTTGTCTTATTTGAATCCTTATCTTAAGATGCTCGGTAAGTGTGTGCTGAACAGCTGCATCTGCAAGTAGTCCAGAGAGATGAGCTCATGGGAAGAGAGGGCTTCAATGAGATCATTTTCTAAAAGGCACAGGCTTGGTTGGTCTAGGAGCATAACTGCCTTTACACAGATTTTAGAAGTAATGCAAACTGCCCGCTGATGGTTCAGAACCACCCATGTCCCAGGTGACCAGCGGGTAAAGGCCTTGGAGCCAGAAGACTTGAGTCCCAGTCTCAGCTCTGGCCCTCAGGAGCTGGTGGCCCTGGGCACGTCCCTTCCCCCTTGGCTCTTCCCCTGTGAAAGGAAAGGATTCAGCTTGTTTGCTTCACCAGACAGACAGCTACAGATTGCCTGCTGGAGACTGTCGCTTTGCTAGGTTCTGGGAATAAAAAGTTGACCAACTGGTCACTGCCCCCAAGGAACATGAAGTCCTGTTGAGAAAGAAGAATAACAAAACCAGCAATTAGAGCGCAGCGGAGAGTGAATGGTTGTCTGAGATGCTTTGGTGGCGCAGAGGTGGGCGCTGAAGAAATGGGAGTATCGTTCAGAAAAGCTTCTCTTGCAGCGGCCCAGTGGTACTTGGGCCACGTTGAGGGGAAGGACAGGGCATTTGCAGGACAAGAGATGATTTCCAAGGTCACTTCCAGGTCTAAAGTGTTGAGTCTAATTGAAGTGTGTGATCTTTGCAGAACTCTGGCTGGGTGGGTTTCCCTTTCCATCCAGCTGTGTCCTGGCCCGGAGCGGTGGCCCATGAGAGTCCCTTCCCCATCCTGACTGGATGGAGGAACCTGCGGGAAGTCTCAGCTGTCATTCCCCGTGGATTCCTGCCGTGTGCACTTTGGCTGTCCATGCTTCTAGGTCTTTCTTCCCCAGCTGTCATGGCATAAAGGTTCTTCTGGATCATATCAAGTTAGAGATTACCTGGTAGTCTTAGTTTATGCAAGGAACGAGTTCCAGAAGATTTCATATGACTTAAAACACATAGTTTGAGACTAGTTTTTCCATGGAAATAAGCATATAGAAAGGGGGATGTGATCTTCAAAGACATAAATATACAACCCTTAAAGGATATTTTTGCTGGTTTTGAGCAAAATGTTTGAAAAGCATAGTAATACACACATAATAAAAGTGTTTTACAATAGCGAACTTGCTTGCCAAAGTGATTAAATTTCTAGTGTTTTCCAACATCAACCTCTTAATGATTGCGTAAATGACATTTCTATAGGATGTTTTTCAAAGGTTTTAAATTATAATAACAGTAGATATTTAAATGACAACACAATAGTCACTAAAATCACTTCTCTGTGTTCTGAGACATGAAAGTAAAGCGTTGGTCATTAGGAAGCTGGTACAAAGGACAGCTGGTGTTTCCATTTATCTGGGGCAGTAGCTCTGAATATTAGTACTTAAGAGAATTGGGACAATAGTGTAGCATTGTTGACCATTCACTTCCTGCCAACTTTGAAAGATCTGGTTCTTTAATTTTTTTAATGTTTATTTATTTTTGAGAGAAAGAGAGAGAGAGAGACAGAGCACGAGCAGGGAAGGGGTAGAGAGAGAGGGAGACACAGGATCCAAAGCAGGCTCCAGGCTCTGAGCTGTCAGCACAGTGCCCGACGCAGAGCTCGAAACCACGACCTGTGAGATCAAGACCTGAGCCCAAGTCGGACGCCTAGCTGACTGAGCCACCCAGGCGCCCTATGAAATGATCTCGTTCTTGATTATTTTTTAAATTTAGATGTTTGCGCCTAAAATGAAGCTTTATTAATACTCCTATAACCTTACTATTTCAAATTCACATAAATTCAAGTCTATGTAAAATATACTTGCATTCTGTTTGCCAATGTGTCTGTGAATCAGTGGAGGAGAGTAAGACAAAATGGGACGCCTGGTGGCTCAGTCAGTGAAGCGTCCGACTTGGGCTCAGGTCATGATCTTGCGGATTGTGGGTTTGAGCCCTGCTTTGGGCTCTATGCTGACAGCTCAGAACCTGGAGCCTGCTTCAGATTCCGTGTCTCCCTTTCTCTCTGACTGTCCCCCACTCACACACACACACTCTCTCTCTTTCTTTCTCTCTCAACAATAAATATGCATTAAAAAAGACAAAATGTACATGCAGATATGTATTTCAAACCATGGAATGTTGAACTGAAAGTCTCATCTGGGGAGGACAGCCAGTCTAACTTCTTCTATAGATGGAGAAGTGGGGACGCAGGTATGTAGAGTCAGGAGGTCAGATAGTGAGTCAGATCTTTTTTGTTTGGGATTATGAATTGGAGTCAGGCATTTTAGCTAACTCTGAAGTTGCAGTAGTGTAGCTCAGTGCCCGTGTAGTGTGGCTCAGAAAATTCTGGAGATCAGCCTTGAGTAAGGCATTGCTGTGTCTTCCTCTCTGAACCTTAGCTTTAGAGCAAGAGACTTCTTAGGGATAAGGAGAAGCTAGTCTGTTTCCTGGAAAGATGGAAATCAGGAGCAGTAGGGGAGGGAAGGTGCAGACCCTGAAATCTTCAGCCACACCTCTCCCCTACCCCTAGCACTTGAGCAGCTTTGACTCATTGAAGGTTGACCACATCAGGATTCCCAGTCCGTAGTGAGGAATGCTTGTTTCAGAAACCCCTAGCCCCAGAATAGAGGGCAGCCTTTGAGATGGTTGTCTTAATTAACCTAATTAAGCTGTAAATTGCCAGAATATGTAACAAATTGCATTTGAAAAGCCACAAAGCTGGCTGTACAAAGATACTGAGCTTTGGCATGAATTAGTCCTAGGTTTGCCCTTTGAACTCACTGCTTAGATGACCTTTGACAAGTTGCTTATTGGCTCCATCTCCGTATCTAGTGCAAAACCCACCACAGAATTGTTGGGAAAAGTCAATGCTGCCTTTGTTTCAGGTACCTGGACCTACCCATTCAGTACATTCCTTCCAGCCTTTATAAACGCAAATATTATGTCAAAAGCCAAACAGATAAAAATGGCTTTCACAACTAAAAATGAGAAATTCCACCATCAGATAGAGTCTAGACTTAATCCCTAATCTCACGTTGAATTCAAACATTATCGAGAAACTGGTAAATGTGTGTTCACCAACAGGAATGGATCTGACAACGTGACACTGGTTTTCACACCAGATCTTTCATAAATGTGTGAGGGGAAGTGAGATCTGGCCCCTCCACCCCTCATTTTCTCTGATCTTAGGGAAATAACTGGTGTAGGAAATCCAGGAGTGTACTTCCTGGTGCTATGGATTTTAAGGAAATTATTTCTTTTCTGGTCTCAAAAAAAAGTTACCAAAACCATTTTTAATGAGCTTATTTTTATTATTTATTGTTACTTTTTAAAGTAATTTTTAAATGATTTTTAGAAGTATGCTCAATATAAATTGCATTTTTCTTTTCTTCCCTTCCATTTCCTTTCCTTTCCTCCACCCACCTACTTCCTTGTCTCCATACAGAACAGGTTAAAAAAAGAAGAGGCCTTCGCCCATTGGGCTCTGAGCACTAGTGTCCAGACTGCCTCCTGGGGGGAGGTGCTGCTGTCTGTCCCTCCAAGAGCAGGCTGGAGAATGGTTCCGCCTCTCTCTCCCAGTCTCTCTTGCTCTCTCTCACTCTCTCTCTCTTACTCTCTCTCTCTCTCTCTTTCTCTCTCTCTCTCTCTCTCTCGCCTTGGGGGCATTTGTCGATGTGACTCTACATATGGTATTTTCAAGTTGCCTTTCTTTGATTGCTAGTGGGGTTGATGCCATTTTAATTTCTGTGTTAAGGTCCTTCCCTGCCCCTTGGGGGGCCATCTGCTTTGTTTTGTTTTATGGTTTATGTAATCAGTGATGTGTGATTTAAAATGCCTTTCTCAGTTCATCTGTATCCACAGTGTATTAATGGAAGCCCTTGGTCTTCAGCCTGTGGTGTCCTTTTCGGTCTTCATTGCCACTGACATTCTTTCTTCTTTTGGTGTCATTGTGAGGGTTCTGACAGGGGTCCTAGGAGGAGGGAAATCACACGTGTCTGGTCAGCAGCTGTGCCGACCCCACCAAAAACACTTCTGACTTTTATTTTTATGCCTCTCACAGAAATATCAAACCACGGGCACATACAAGTTGGCATAGCCTGATTGCAGAGAGAATGTTCTTTAAACTCATTAAAAAACAAAGACTCACTGGTAAATGTTTATCTCTTACAATTTTATCTAAAAGGTGGAAATATTTCCTTAGGAAACAAAAAGGAGGTAAATGAGATGTTTGGTAGCGCGTAGCACACCATTAACGAAATGCAGGGGGTAAATACGCAGACTTACGAGGACCGTTAGGAAAGCCGACCGGTTTATTTGTGCTCACTTCACAAACCTCACTTCTGTTCATTTGGAATCTCTTACTAGGTACCAGTTTTCTAGCTCCTTGGCTGAATTTTTAAGGTCTCTTCTGTGACATATGGTCGTACATAAACATATGTCTTCCCTTTCCATAGTTATTCCTTATATCTTTTTCTACATATTGAAAAGTCAGATTTGGGGGGCCACTGGTTTTGTAAAATTTTCACATCCCCTTGAACACAGTCATTTAGATCATGAAGCACTAACTCAAGCTTTAGTTAGTGATAGAATCCAACTAATGAATTTGTAAGTTCTCCCTGCCCTCCAGAGCGATCCCTGTAGACCACTCGGCTAGTCAGACAACATCACAAGTAGAAAGGATGTTCAGGATTTATTCCACTAAGTGATCCTGTTCTATTCACTGTAGGAAGAAGGATATTCCATTTTATTTGGCAGATGTAATTTCTGAATGTACTGTGTGCCTGATGAAGCCATGCGTGGCTGTTGCTCTATAACAATTAACCCAGAATTTAGTAGCTTAGAGCAACAAGCATTTATTCTTTTGTAGTGTTTGGGGCAGTAATCCAGTGCAGCTTAGCCATGTCCTTTGGTTCAGGGTGTCCCATGGGGCTGCAGTCATCTCCCAGTTTAACTGGGGGAGGATCTGTATCTAAGCTCATGCACATGCCCATTGGCCAGGGGCCACCTTCGCGAGCCTTGTCCCAGGAGCCTGTCCATAGACAGTTCAGCACGGCCTCCTAGCAAGAGTGCAAGAGAAAGTGAGCGAGAACTCACTTGTAACCTAATCTTGGAAGTGATAACCCATCACTTTTGTCATTTTCTAGAAGGGTCTGAATACCTGGGGGCAGGGATCAGTGGATCCATCCACTATGGCTACCTCCCATACTGTGAAAGGACTTGTTTCCATGGTGTTTCAATTAAAAGGACTCGGGGCGTCAGAAGGCATGAACATAGTGCCTCCTCTAGTCCCAGTGCTGCTGAGTGGCTGTGGGGAGAGTGGTGTTTACTGTCAGCTAAACCCACAGGGCCGGTTACTGGTTTCATGCTGCTGCCCCTTTCTCCACCACACTCCTTTCTTTCACAGATGGCTCACTCACCCTCTCTTCCGGTGGCTTCCAATCACTTTTCTTCTTGAGTTCCTCTCTGAGCTTTGAAGCCAAACTTCTTCCCAACTCACTGGCCTCTGAAACAAACACATAACTTTCGTGGGCTTTTCCTTTAAGCTGCAGGGAAGCCACGGAACTCACCTGAAACAAGGTATAACAAGGAAGGGTGGAAAAGTACCAGAAATCCACACAAGTGCAGGACTAGCTCTTGTAAGAGGAAAGAAATAATATTTAGGGAGTACCGAATGTATACCCAGAGGCTTTGCTAAAGGTCTTCCGAATGTTAACTCGTCAGTTCTCAAACCAACACTAAGTGGGGCTGTCATTACCTATAATTGACCATTGTTCCAACTGAGAACACAGGGAAACTAAAACTCAGCAAGAATAGGTAACTTCTTCAAGTTCATAGAGTCAGTGCCAGGTTTAAGATTTGAAGCCAGTTGGTTTGAGTCCAGTGCCTATGGCCTTCCCACACACCATGGAACTTGTCAGGTGGCCCTCTGGACCCACTGCCCAGATTCTGGTGTGAAAGTGAGTCAGGTTCTTGTCTTCACTGTCAGTCTACTTGGTCTTGTCAGGGGGAAGTTCTCAGACTCCAGACAAGGCTAGGGATAAGGTGGTACCCTCCACAGTCTCTTCCAGTACTTTCTTCATACTCTTGGATTTGCCCTGGGCTATTTTTCTTCTTCACAGAGGTGGTATTTTATCATTTAGAAGTCTGGCCCACCCTCAGCCTCATGAATGAGGAAGGAGCTTCACTACCTGCTCCCACATTGGCACCAGTCTTGGTGGCCTTCTTTCCTCCCCACTTCAGAATGGGTGAACCTGGGGAGCCTGGGTGACTCGGTTGAGCATCGGACTCTTGATTTCAGAATGGGTGAACCCGTCTTCCACTGGACTTATGCATATGCAAGAAGTGTTTGTTGGGAAGGCTGTTTCCACTCTCCAGACCTAGAGGCAGAGCAGAATTATTGAGCAACTGCTGGAGCACGGACTTGGTGGCCTCGAACGTGGGCAGACATTAGCTTAACTGCCGCATCATGGAGAGGTCCAAGCGCATGGGGAGGGAATGGTGGCTGGGGAGCGCTGCGGCACTTGGACACATGTTTGACACCACGGAAATGTACTTCTGTGTAGTTACATGGCTCTGTATTTCTCTTCCTAAAAGTAGTAGTTTGTAATACTTTTGGGGCACAAACCATTTAAAGAATCTGTGCATCTTCTCCCAGCAGACTGGGAAACCCATAGGCTCCAGATTAAGATGTGGCCTAAAGTAAGGCGTGGCCTCTTCTCTCATTGCTGGGAGCCTGCTGGAGTCTCAGCCCAGTCCTCTCCTAGAAGGTGACCTGAAGGCAGGTTCCCATGGACAGGGCTGGCTGCCTCAGAGCCCCGATCCCCTCCCAGACCTGCAACTCCTCTTGTCTACTTTTTTTTTTTTTAAGTTTATTTATTTTAAGAGAGAGAGAGAGCACACTCATGCAAGTGGGGGAGGGTTCGAGAGACAGGGAGAGAGAGAATCCCAAGCAGATGCTGCCCTGTCAGCTCAGAGCCTGACTTGGGGCTCTATCTCACAACCCACAAGAGCATGACCTTAGCCAAAATCAAGAGTTGAGACATTTAGCTGAATGAGCCACCCAGGTACCCCTCATGTGTACTCATAAGGAGAGGCTGACTTCTCAGCTCATTTGTAAAACAGCAGCGATTGATACTCTTTGGTTCAGTTTACCCATTTTCCTAGGTTCTGACCCACATGCCCGATTCAATAACTCTTCCCTTTAACAAAGCATTTTTGCAAAGCTTGCCGCTATATTTAGCCAATGTCAAAATCTTGTCCTCTTGCTCAGGGCAAACACATTCCTCCGAGGGAAGAAAGGAGGGGCAAAGCCCTAACTGATGGAAACTACTGCTGGAAAAAGTCTTCAAGAACTGTCCAGAATGAGCATTATAGCCACAAAATTTTGCCCCTGAGGACTTAGGCACAGCTAGAGCATTAAGGGCCAGCTCGGTGGACCTCCGCGGCTTGACATCTCAGGGGTTCACAAGGGCTGAAGACATGAAGTGGGTTTCCTTGGGAATCACATGGCCCCTCTCTCAGGCAGTTGTCTCTGGAAATGTAAAAGATCCTGCACAGAGCTTGGCGGTTCTTTGGACTCCGCTCATTCTGCTGACTGTTTAAACCAGCTGGATGATGCCTGGCAGGAGCCCCAGTTGAATGACAACTTAGCCCTGTGGGAGGCGCCATCTGATCTTTCCCCCTGTCTGTCCGTTGTACCGTTCTCCAGCCTTCCCGCTGGATTCCCCGGCTTTGCCATCTGCTTGGCAAAATTCAGGGAATGCGCAGCAGTTATTTGATTTATTGTGCTTTTCATGACAGTAACATCTTCCAAACATTCCATGCGGATAGCCAGGCTGACTTCCTTTGCCTAACCCCCGGCTGCTGGGCTCTCATCAAACACACTTTTCCCAGATGCTGTTCCACCATTATCCCGTAAGGTGATTGTCCTGATTTTCCCTAGAACTAATAAACACTATTTGCCTTTTGACCTCCTCCTTTAGGAAATTAATAGTCACGTTTGCCACTGGGCAGTGCTCAGGAACTTGTTTATGTAAAAATGAGCTGAAAAGACCTTTATCTCAGAAGTGTGTGGCTTAGGGGCGCCTGGGTGGCTTAGTCGGTTGGGCGTCCGACTTTCGCTTGGGTCATGATCTCGTGGTTCGTGGGTTCGAGCCCCGCGTCGGGCTCTGTGCTGACTGCCGGCTCAGAGCCTGGAGCCTGTTTCAGTCTGTGACTCCCTCTCACTCTGACCCTCCCCTGCTCACGCTCTCTCTCTCTCTCTTCTAGAAATAAATAAAAATATTAAAAAAAAAAAAAAAAAAAGAAGTGTGTGGCTTAAAAGAAAACTCCAGTAGAGAGACAGTCTGAACGTTTAGACGCAGAAGAATGGACGGGGGGCTGGCCAAGGCATTGATTGCTCAGAGTGATAATTTTCAGGTTTTTTCCAATGGGTTCAAAGAGTTTCCTAAAAAGTATATCACTATACCCAGTAGTATCTAGTAAAGATACCCCCTCCAGGCTTCTAGATGTTACCTGGCACCTTCCACCTATTCTCACATGAAGTTCCTTGTCTCTCCTGCTTGGCAGGAATGTAATCAGAGCAATATTTTCTGTTACTATGGCTTCTATTGAAGTGGGGGCTTTGGACTCTCTGCATCCCACCCTCTTCTCATAAGAAGCAAGTTACTCCTTGAGCATAGCCTGGGAATTTTTGGAAGCGTCTCTTTTTTTTCATAAATGAGAGTTTTGCTTAACATTGCACTCATCAGGTCCCCAGAAGCAAGACTAACCAATGCCATGTTTGTATGACCTAACTTTAGAAATAGCAAGAGTGGTCTTCACTGTTCAGCGTCAAACTTTATTTAAGAGGGACTCTGGGGATACGAGCTCTGCTCTGTGTAGAACGGAATTGAGAAGCAGAGCCTGAGGGCAGCCTTCTTGACCTTGGAGCCCAAAGGTGTTCTTCCTCATTAGTCTTCACTGAAGCTCAGGGTGTGGCCTAAGCTGTTAAACATCTGTATGTCCCTGGAGGCACAGAAACCAAAATGTGGCCTGCACCCCTTCCCTGTGCTCCACGTGTTAGGGGCTCTGACTCTCCATCTCTCACAGCCACCCCCCGCCCTTCCTTGGATGCATCTTCCCAGGATTTCACCCCGCAGGTCGGGGCTCCAGCCCGCGCTCATAGCAGTTGGGATCCTGTGGTTGGGTGTCTTTCTGGCAGATCTCTGACTCGTTCCCTTTCCTGCCCATCTGCTGGTGATCCATCATTGAAGGTGCTGTCTCTCATGACACCTGGGCCCTGTCTTTTCCCCAGACTGGGCAAGGCACCCTCAGGCGAAATCAAGTTTCAGGTTTTCTAGGGATTCTTAATTACATAGAATGAGGGTAATTGAGATCATTATAAAAAGGTGAAAACAGGTACAACTGTTACTATATTTTACTAAGAAAATGTAGAGGGTGCAGATCAGAGCTGATGATTGCCGGGGGTTTCTGAGGGAGGGGAGATGGGCGAATTAGGTGAAGGGGATTAAGAAGTGCAGCCTTCCAGTTATACAATAAATAAGACGTGGACATGTACAGAATATGGAATATAGTCAATATTTCAACGACTTTGGTGACACATGGTAACTAGGCTTGTGGAGATCATTTTGTAATATATATAAATATCAAATCGCTATGTTTTATACCTGAAATGAATATAATATTGAATGTCAATAATGATTTAATTAAAAAAAAAGAAATGCAGACCTTATTGTGGTATAATTGAGAGAACGTGCTGTGAGCACAAGGGCTTTGAAGACAGCCACATATGATTTGAATTCTCATTCTGGATTCCATCATAGCTGGATGTCTGCAGTCAAATTAGTGACCCTTGTATGACTTAGTTTCCTAGTTTATAAAGTGGTCTCAATAATAATGCCAAGGTCATCAACTTTTTGTAGAGTTCATGAAATATACTGTGTGAAACTGCTTGAAGTGTAGATTATCGATCAACAACTGGGAATTTCTGTCCTTTTCCTAAAGTCCCCCTGTCTGCTGCCTGTTACTTTAAAAAGTTTTTTTTAATGTTTATTTTATTTTTGAGAGAGAGAGAGAGCAAGCATGAGCAGAGGAGGGGCGGAGAGAGAGGGAGACAGGATCAGAAGCAGGCTTTCAGCACAGAGCCCAGTGTGGGGCTTGAAATCACAAATCATGAGATCATGACCTGAGCTGAAGTTGGCACTTAACCGACCGAGCCACCCAGGCACCTTACTGCCTATTATTTTAAAAACTGTGTGACCACATCTACGTACCTTGGAAGGGCGGTCTTTCTCTCTGTATCTCTCTGATTTGACCTTGCCTTCTAATGGACTGGATAATTACATGGTAGGAATCCGCCTACCATCAGGGAAGAGAAATGCCTTTATTTTATTTTATTTTATTTTTTTAGTGCAAAAGCACTATGAAAATAGAACAGTCAATAGCATGGGCAGTGTTTAAGGGGGCAAAAGGAATCATTTGTTAATGAATATTATGCCCCTTTAGACATTTAATTTTGTTCATTTTTTATTTCATTTTGTTTTTATTTCTACCAAATATGTGCTTCTGAAGTTTTTACCCAAAGGCCACCAACCTGATGTCAGAGGGTTCATGTGCCTGTTAATTTGCTCACCTTATTTTGTTTTTATTCCTTTCCTTTCGGGAATATAATTTTTTTTTCCCTTAAATACATGTGTAGCTTTTTTCTTCTCTATTCAAAAACACCATGTTTCCATTTTGTGTAAGTTATCGTCTACTTTTTCAAATAATGGTGTCTCTGCCATTGCAAATGATATTGTCCTGTGAGTTTATGAGTGAAGTAGCATGGACATCCGAACTCACATGCATCTCTGTCCGAATGATCGGCTGCTATCATCCACGTCTAAGACGTTTATGATGAGTATATGAAAAATCAAATCCTCAACTCCTCTTCAATCTTAGAGAAATATTATAAAGGAAGTTTATGTGGTAATTCCTCCTCTGCAAAAGGAAGTAGGTGGGACTCCTTCTCCCCCAGGAAGAGGGGAAAAGCAGCCATGATGTCTAGGTGAGGAGAGCTTTATTTAGCAGGGCAGGAGAGAGCTGTCAGCTGAAGTCCGGAATACACTGAGATGGGGGTCTGCTCACATTCATGCCCGGTTTCTTTAACTTTTCAACTGCCTGATGGTCTTTGCTATAAATCGCCTTGCAACTCACCACCCACAGTGTGGACCCACATCTCTCACGTCTGCTCTGAGGATTCTATTTCATGCAATTCAGTAAATATTTGTGGAGTAGCAGCCCGGCAGCAGGAAGTGTCTGGGGTGCTGGGGATACAGCAGTGACTCAGCGACCTGCAAAGACCGCTTCTTGTTGTCCTTGCCCTTGCAGTGGAGTCCAGTCTAGGTAGGTCTAGGAAGGCCCCACCTTATCACTTGGCAGTCAACCAAGGAAGGCCTGGACACAGTAAGTACAGTGAAGGGTTTTGTGACCCTGTGTTCTTGCTGATGCCATTCCTCTTTGCCGATCTAACTTTGGTTTAGCCATCAATACCCTTTCCAGAAAGCCTTCTCTGATCCCATCCAGGCTAACAACGCCGGTCCCCTTCAGCGTTTGCTCAGTACACTCTTTGTACCCCTGTCACCAAACTTGCTGTTGTGTTTGTAGTCAACTGCTTTGGAGTCTGTCTCTCCTATTAGAATGTGAGCCCCCTGAGGGGTGTGTAGGTAGCTCAGTAGGTTAGGCATCTGACTTCGGCTCAGGTCATGATCTCGTGGTTCGTGAGTTCAAGTCCCGCGTCGGGCTCTGTGATGACAGTTCAGATCCTGGAGCCTGCTTGTGTGTGTCTCTCTCCCAAAAAAGGAATAAATATTTTAAAAAAATGTGAGCCCTTGAGAGCAAATATCTTGTCTTGATCTTCTTGTATCCCTGGCATTCTGCCTAGTGTGTTGGCATGTAGTATGTGCTCAGTAAAAAGTGTGAGGAGCAATTGGATGAAGGAAGGAATGATGCTTGGTGACATCAGACATCCACAGTATCCACAGTACCTTCTCTCCATCTGTAATAACTTTCCAAAACTCACATTAAGGCCAAACGTTTCTGAGGTAATCTTCTGCATAACACCCAAGACCACTTCTTCATAGCACTAGCTTTTGGACACTGAAAGGAAAGGACTTTGCTCAGTGTGATGGGTGGGGGCAGGGGGCACAGTCTGCAAGAGACACCTCAGTTATTGTGTGTGAAACTATGTTCACTGCTTGAACAAACCTAGGAGGGCAGACAGAGGCCCTGGGGGTGGGGTCGCTGAAAACCAAAGCGCTGGGAACAACAGCTAGCGGGAGGGAGGAGAGAACAGACCATGTAAACAACAATTACATGCTGAGTGGTACCAGCAGCACCATGCCCACACAGGACCACGTCCCAGCAGAGAGCATGATGTCCGCCAGTGTCTCGGGACAGAGGAGAAGGCTCATTGATATTAAGTGTGCAGTCTAAAACAGGGCAGAGAATTCTCATCCCCAAAATGTTTTCCTGAACATATATAATGATTAAACTAATTTGTACTTAGTTGAAAGTGTCTCTGCATTGAATAGTCCATTCGGCCATGATGCTCATCCCGGAGCTGTCCAGTACTCAGGGTCAACGCGATGAACATGGCCACTGTTTGAGAAGTTTAATTTGTGCAGCTTTTCATCCTGAAGTCCTCCTTCCCCATCCCGCCGTCCTTGGACCCAGCCCCAACCCAAGGAAAGGAAAAGAGACCCTACAATGAGTCCGAGACCCAGACCTCCATAAAGGTGTCCACGTCTCGGCATGTGTGGCCATGCACCTTGGGCCTCCTTCTCAGCTGTCTCCTTGGGCTTGGCGTTGCTTTTAATTGTGACATAAGAGCACCAGGGTGTAGTTGTCTGTGCTGTTAATATCTAAATGTCCAGTTTAAGATGGAAACCCACAAGGGTAGCTAAATGAAAACTTTCTCCTGTCACATGCCTGTGAGAAAATGTGCAGACCAGAGATAGAAGATAACTCGAGTTTTGTGTCTTTAAATATATGATACTCTGCACCTCGCCACATGCTAGGTGGCGAGATCTAATTACAGACACCTGCACAAATCTGGGGCTTCAGCCCTCTGAGGTGTTGAGCTAATCCGGCATATGCATTGCTGCCAAGCGTCTTCTTTATTGATACTTGATTTTTTTGAAAGCAGAGACAGATTTTAATATTTGGCAATCCGTTCCCCCTTTGTTTTTGGTTCAATGAGAATTTATACGTTTATTTTTAATCATATATTTTCCACTGCAAAAATAAGCCCTGTTTAATTAAGAAAATTTAGAAACTACCACAAAGGACATATGCTCCACAAAATCACCCTCATATCTTTCACCGTGGATAATGAGGTAATGTTTTAGGGCATAGTCTTTCCTTTGTGAATATAAATGTGCGTTTGAATCAAAAATGGAATCATCTCGCGTCTACCTTATATCCCGTGTGTTTTAGATGCCTATTCAGTTCATGCAACAAATATTTATTCCAGGCCCGCTATGTGCTAGACTCAATTGTAGGCGCTGTGGCTTGTGTCTGGGAACCAGGCAGGCAGAATTCCTCATGGCTTTGAGTCTTTCTCTAGTGGGAGAGTCAGACAGTGAAGAAGTGAGTATGTACAGTATGTGGGCCAAGCAGGGTTAAGTGACAGAAGGGAAAATAAAGCCTGGAAAGGGCCAGGAGTGCGGGCGTGTTGGTGGTAGGAGGGCTGGGAGTTTACCCAGTGCGGTCATAGAAGGATCTGCTGAGAAAGTGATGTTTGAGCAAAGACTTAGAGGAGGTGGGACAGCTCTGTGGCTCTCTGTGGGATGGCTTCTAGGTGGAGGGCACTGCACAGGCGAGAACCCAGGCAGCCAGGACTGGAGGGTCGCAGGAACCACACATGATTGTGAGGAGGGAGCAGAGTGTGAAACAGGCAGGGAGGAGATGAGGTGGAAGGTAACAAGCCAGTGCAGTAGATGCCAGAGGGGCAAAAGGACCCAACAGCTTTCACAGCATGGCTCTTACTGATGGGATAGACGGTGGGGGATGGGCCTAGAAGTGGGGGAGGGGGGAGGGAGGTACGCCTGGAAAATGTTACTTTGGTAGGTGTCAAGGTGATACTGGGCCACAAACCTCAGACCCCTCTGAGTAAAAAAGCAATTCAGAAAAGTGTGAAGATGTGTTAGGATTCCTTCACCAGTTTATTCTGTTCACATTAAAAAAAATAGATGCACAATAGTGATACATGATTTTAAAACTGCTGTCTAGGGGTGCCCAGGGGGCTCAGTCGGTTAAGCATCCGACTTTGGCTCAAGTCATGATCTCGTGGTTTGTGGGTTTGAGCCCCCAATGGGCTCTGTGCTGACAGTTCAGAGCTCAGAGCCTGCTTCAGATTCTGTGTCTCCCTCTCTCTGCCCCAACCCCACTCACACTCTATTTCTCTCTCTCTGAAAAATAAATAAACATTTTTTTAAAAACATGCTATCTAAATAAGTCTAAAATAGCTTTGTCAATCCGTGTACAATACAGGTTCCAAGTGATTAGAGAGTATTGCCTTATTTGGCACATTCTTCCCTCAATGAGTCATCTTAAAATGTTGGCACCTTAGGTTTGATGAAGTACAGAATTATGAATAGAGCCTTAGTCCTGCTGAGACTTCTGTACAGAATTGCCAAAATGGAGTTGGAGCAGACACCCCTTCATGTGTGACACATGGTCTGAGCAACCACACTTAGCATTCTATTTAGGGCTGGGGCAAACGTGGTCTTTCCTCTGCCCACTCTTTCGAAGCCCCCAGTCCCAATCTCAGCAAGTCCCAGGGCGGGAGCCTTTCTGTATGGGCATCCCTGGTCCTGCCACTTCTCATGGGTCCGGGATGCACTGAAAGCAAGGTGATGGCCTTACCATGGCCAAATAGCTCAACGGCTACACTCCATCCGAGGTGTTGGCCCTACTGTGACCAAATAGCTCAACGGCTACACTCCATCCGAGGTGTTGGCCCTACTGTGACCAAATAGCTCAACGGCTACACTCCACTACCGTGGCCAAATAGCTCAATGGTCACACTCCATCTGAAAATGGACACAGTCATCTGAGTTAGGACTCTAATGGAAAATCTGGGATGTATGGTCGCCATGCCTAAGTAATCACATTAGGTATTAAAGAGTCAGTCTTGGGGCAGAGAAATACTGGCTTTCCTCCCTGCAGTTCACACACTAGCCTGAACCCTTTGGCTTCCTGGAATTTTCAGTCAAATTCAAAAATCACTTGGCAAAAACTTTGAAATGCCGCCATCCTCCTAAACAGCTCTCGCACTTTCTCGGCAGTGGATGGGTATGTTGGGCTGTTTACGTGCTGTGAGTTGAAAGCTGTATTTTTGACTCCGGATTCCCAGGTTCCGTGGCTATCATTGGACCTACCTGGGTGGTCTGGGAGGCCCTGAGTTTAGAATAATGACACTTGATTTTGTCACACAGGAGCTATATAGGCTTCAGGCAAGACTGTGCTGTTTGGGGACATGCCTGCATTGACCACGCCCAGCTGGGAGAAACAGATTCCTAAGCAACTGTCCTCTCCTGAGTCCTTGAGCTTCGCCTGCCCCCTGAACGGTTTACAAATGTCTGTGGAGTTCTGCTCTCACCCAGCAGGACTTTCTCTCTGGGTTTGAAAGTTCCTCCCAGTTTTCTTTTGATCTGTTTCCCCTTCTTTCCCTGGATCCATTTATTTAAATTCCTTCCTTCCAGGGGCACCTGGGTGGCTCAGTGTGTTAAGCAGCCCACTCTTGATCTCGGTTCAGGTCATGACCTTAAGATTCGTGAGTTCCGGCCCCACATCAGGATGTGTGCTGACAGTGCAGAGCCTGCTTGGGATTCTCCCCAACTCTGCCCCTCCCCTACTCTTCTCTTTCTCTCTCTCTCTCTCTCTCTCTCTCAAAATAAATAAACTACAAGTTAAAAAAAATTCCTTCATTCCAGATCGTATTCATAGATTCATCATTATGGTCAATTAGTAAGAAGGGGGCACTTTTCAAACACTGGAGGTGTCTTACAGGGAAATGGTACTCTCGGGGGCTTTATGAAATCATCACTGTTTCCCCCATTCTAGAGTTGTGAGTGGACGTTATTTCTGAATCCACTTTTTCTCTCTTTGTCTCTAGATAATGTGCTTATCTTTGGCCTATAGTGGTACATTTATTTCTAAGTGTGTGATTAAAGGACACATCATACAATTAATGGTGTTTATGTCCCTGCCTATAAATGAAAAATACATTTATTTTACAATGACTCATGTGAAAAGGAGAAAGATCATTTTTATTATAACCCTCCCAACCTCTACTCCTCACAAGGCTACTCTGTTATTATTTCAGACATGTGAGTCATTGGCTTAGATTATTTCATTTTATGATCATTTGCCTTAACTATCTATTACCGAAAGGCATTGCAACCAAGATTCTGGAATTTAAAATAATAGGTTAACTTTGTGATTTCTGAAACATAGAAACATCTTTTGTTAGAGTACGGCATTACGGATGTGAGGCCACCTCCCCCTCCTGTATAAACTTCAAGTGCATGCCTCATTTCTGTGTGTAAAGCATCATGAACCTGGTGTTTATATTTCCATGTATACAGGACAGAACACGAAGATCAGATGTGGGCCATGTTGTGGTCAGGGGTCATGAGCCTCAATTAACAGGATTTTTTTCTGTATGTGTATCCATTTGCAGGCAAAAAAATTTAAAAGATGACACAAATTGTTTTGAGATGGGAAAAGATTCTCTACTTTTTGTTCCAAAGCCCACTTGGTTTTAATGTCTCTGCTACATCATGTTAATGTTTTGTTTTGTTTTTCGTTTTAAGTAAAGCTAATCTTCCCCCTAAGAATGTCCTGTGGAAAAACAGAGACCTGGCTACCCAATAATGAAATCCAGATTTCCTATCTGAAATGTTTCAGAAATTAATTTAGTCCAAGGAGTCTCATCCAAGGAATCAGTTTTATCTCAAATTCTAACCTATGAGCCAGTCTCCAAATATGAATGCAGAGTTAATGATGGTATTGATTCTGGGATGTCGGTATCTGTTTTTTGGTTAAAAAAAAGAAAAAAAAATCATAATTAATGACAAAACACACTGATTACATAGTCTCAGATAACCTAGCATCCAGACAATAGTTCCACATTTCACGGATAAACATCAAAACAGAATTAATTATTTTTTGTAAAGTTTTGGGAAGATTGCTAGTAGAAGGTAAAATATTCCTCCTAATCTTTTTGGCGATGCTACATTTTCTTACCTTTACCCGGAAGGCAGCGACACTTCCTGCTAGGTATTCGGTCATCACACCCAGAGTCTAACAGCCCCCACTGATGTGCACTGTAGGGAGGGGGGCACCTTAATGACTTTTTATCATGTTAGCATTTCCTTTGTCTGGTGCTAAATTAGCTCATTTCTTTCATGTTATGAAAATGCATGCTTTCTGATTATTTTTTCCCCCTCCTGCCACTTTCCCATTGAGCTTTATGAAGATTAAGATGCTCGTAGCCTGTTTTCCACAGGCCCTGGGTTGTATGTAGGTCACAAGTCTTCAGACGGAAAAAGGACTCCATTTGGTGTTTATATCTTTGACAGCTGCATCATCGTCTTGTATCACATCCAGGCCCTCAGGGGAAGGAGTCTTCCTCCTCACAGATGGCGTTTAGAATTGGAGATCCCAGCCGCAGTTGCTCAGAAATGTGAAGGAGCCATTTTCAAGTTGTCTGAGCTCAGGCTAAGAATCTGCTTGGCCGCTTGCAGTGCTTGGGCTATGAAGCCATGCCGGGGCATGGCTGGGGTTTCCCATTAGTCTTGCCTTCTTCCGGATGTCAAGTGATCACTGTCGTGGGCAGGGCCTTTACCTGAAGGACTACAGGTGTTCTCTGCTTTTTCTGAACAGCTGTTTGAAGGTGCCTGGGTAGCACTGATCTCATCGTTTGCTTAGGGGCGTGAATTCTGCTGCTTTGTATAAAGAGCATTGTCCAAAATTTCAAAGACAAACTAGACATTGTTCTTTGTCACACAGAGGCTGGTTGGACAGGGGGACTGTCACGAGCACCTAGTATTGTACAAAGTTGTACCAACATAAGGCGCTTTGTCTGCTAGGACTTTAGAGCATGGCCGGGGAGAGGTTAGAGGTTCTAGTTAATGCTCACAGGATGCATACATATTGCACACTCAACTCGGTGAACCAGGGAGAATCTACTCCTTCTCTTGGCCAGAGAAACCTCCTGGACAGGGCTTAGCACCTGTTTGAAGCAAGTTTCCTACAGCATTCTTAAGCTTGTACCTAGCAGGCTTAAAAGATAGAAAAATGAGTTCTAAACACAAGATGCATTGTTGATGTTGAGAGTGTTGCTGATTTGACTTTCCTCCTCTTTTATAAAATTCACTTGAATGGGGCTCACTCATTCAGCCACTTAGCAAGTATTTTCCGGTCACCTGCCCTATGGGAAGCATTGTGCTGGGTGTTGTGAAGGACACAGCAAGGAGCAGGGCCAAGTGTTGCCTTCCAGGACCTCCAGTCCAGTCAGGTGCGTGGGACACATCCACCAACACCCCAAGCACCACAGAGAGGAACAAACAAAATATTACAGAGGCTCAGGAAAAGAAGCCATCACTTCTGCTTGGGGTTGAGCCAAGAAAAATTTTCACAAAGTCTTTATAGGAACTTGAACGTTGGGTGTCAGGGCATTCAAGCCACAAGGGCTGTGTGAGCAGATGCCTGGGAAGGTTGAGAGGTCATGGATGCCTGAGAAGGAACATGAACTGAACTTGCAGGAAAAGAGGAGTCATTGCAGGCTTTGGAGCAGAGATGCGTGGTCTAGAGCTGACAGGTGGTTAGGGCAGATTCAAGTGGGGGCCTGACAGGCAGAGGGCTGAGATGGCATTCCAGCTGTCCCCCAGGCCGGAGAAGCTGAGGAATACAGTGCGTGGGAGTTACTCCCACGGTGCCTGCAAGAATGGAGAGGGGCAAAGTGAGGCAGAAGAGTGGGCCTTGGGCAGGAAGAAGGCCGCCTTTTTCCTAGGAAGAGGGAGGGATGACACAGTGCCCATGGGGCAGTACGCTGAGGTTCCCACGGGGGCTTCTGAGAAACTCACAGACTCAAGAGAGAGTCCCCCACCTCCCACATCTGAGGCGGGGGGGGCAAAAGTGCAAAGCCGCCTTGCAACGGGGCTTTTCAAACCAACACTCCCCGGTCCCTCTTCCTGCTCCGCATCCTTTCTTCTCCAGCCACCAGTGGCTAGAAATGACCCTTGGCCCAGTTAGAGGTCTCCATCATTAACTGGGATTGCCACATTTTTAATTACTTAAACAAGACATTTGCTACTTACAGTGACCAAAGGACTTCCTGTCACCTTCATCTCATGACCAGAAAAGTCAGGGGACCAGCCTGAGTTTTTACCCAGGGTTAGGAGCAGTAGCAGGTTTCAAAGGAAGACCAGAAAAGTTGTATTTCAGATTCGTGAGTGACCCCTCACAGTTAGCCTTGGCAGTAGGGGCCACTCACTTGCCAACAAGACTCTTCTTGTTCCTCCTCTCCTGGGCAGGTCATAACTAATCTACACCCAAGTGCAAATAACTCAGACCACAAGGTACTGTCTCTGGGATGAGAATGTGCCAAGGGACAGAATACTCAGGTTGAAGACCGTGATCTCTAATTGTCACACATTAGCAAACTAGGGCAGCAGATGTCCTCGGTGAGAGATGGGGAGAAGCAGGCGGAGGCTATGGGAAACTCCAGAGCTGTCAGCCTGGAGAAGTGGGCGGCCCTTAAAGTTAACAGTCCCCCATGCAGTGGACTTGGGACAACATGAAGCCGTTTAGGATGTGGGGTACTCACTGACTACATCTCGTTCTATGGAGGCAACCTCTGGAACTTAGAGCAGGCATCCTTTGAGGTCAACTAAGTAGCATTTCAGACCTAAAAGGGAAAGACAGATATGCCATAACCTAAGATCTACTAAACTACCTCCACAGGGGCTTTCTGACAGCACTGAAGTATCCTTCATCCTTGGAGAAGACAAATGGAACTAAATAAACCATAGCCCGCAATACCCATGGTGGGTCACATCCTCCTGAGCAGTCTGCCCCATCATATTGTCCTGCTGTGCCCTGGGTGCTGCTGTGTAACAACTCTTCCAACTGTTTCTTATTCAAGCTCTTTAGTAAGAAAGAGGAGAAATGGTGACCTGTTTTATTCTCTGCCATTATTCAAATAGGCATCCTTCTGTTGAATTTGGAACTTAAATTATGGAAAATCATATTCTACACAATTAATCATTTCCCTAACCATTTTGTAACAAGAATATATACGGATGCCTGAGTGGCTCAGTTGGTTAAGCATCTGATGCTTGATTTCGGCTCAGATCATGATCTCATAGTTTGTGGGTCTGAGCCCCATGTCCGGCTCTGTGCTGATAGCATGCAGCTTGCTTGAAATTCTCTCTCTCTCTCTGCCCCTCCCCTGCTTGCTCTCTCTCTCTGTCTCTCCAAAATAAATAAACATTAAACAAAGAATATGCACACGCGTGCACACACACACACAGTCCACCTAGAGTAGATTCTTTTATACTAAAGTAAGTATTTTAGAGCTACAGATTCAGAGGGGCACATGCACCCCAGTGTTTACAGAAGCATTATCAACAATAGCCAAATTATAGAAAGAGCGCAAGTGTTGTGATAAATGGACAAAGAAGAAGTGGTGTGTGTGTGTGTAATATTACTCAACCATCAAAAAGAATGAAATCTTGCCATTTGCAATGATGTGGATGGAGCTAGACTGTATTATGCTAAGTTAAATAAGTCAGCCAGAGAAAGACAAATACCATATGATTTCACTCATGTGTGGACTTTAAGAAACAAAACAGATGAATATAGGGGAAGGAGGGGAAAAGAGAGAGGGAAGCAAACAATAAGAGACTCTTAACTCTAGAGAACAAACTGAGGGTTGCTGGACGGGAGGTGGGTGGGGAGATGGACTCAGTGGAAGATGGGCATTAAGGAGGGCACTTGTTATGATGAGCATCGGTTGTTATATGTAAGTGATGAATCACTAAATTCTACTCCTGAAACCAATATGATTATATATGTTAACTAACTAGAATTGAAATAAAAATTTGAAAAGAAAAAAATAAATATTGTAGGGCAAATGTAAATAAATTGAATCTATTAGTACCAGGGCCAGTTTTATGCCTTTGATATGGACTGTGTTTGTTTCTGATTGTGCTACATCAGCACATTTTCAAGGCTTAATACAATGGTAAGGTTGTTTTTTATAAGACAATAAGTATAACCAAGATAATGTCATACTTTATGACACAGATACCTTTTAATGACCCTCTAGAGTTTGAGTTCCTTGCTTTTAACTCCAGTATAATATCACAGCCAGAGATTTAATCAATAGACTTGCAGTAATCGATCTTTATTACCAGCCTTTCATAGAAGTTCCATGTCATCATCAAACACGGACTTAGTCTAAACAATGCAATAGGCACACCCTGGGGGGCACCTATCCCCGAAGCCCACCACACCCCACCATATCGTAGAGCTGGGATTCAGCCCCATACGAACATTTGGATTCCAAATTTGATTCGGTAGTAAATGTGTTTTTGATTGAGTGGGGCCATCTTTTAAAATTGTCTAATTGTCTGATTCCGATTGCAAGAAAATGTTCCCTTTACGAATCCAGGAGTATATAGTAAGTTCTATTTACCAGATTATGGTATCCCCAGTCTCTTAAATGTTTGTTAATCAACTTGAAACTTTTCACATTTTTTTAGAAAACTGGAAGCCCATTAAAGGGTATTAATTATGTTAGTATTTGCCAGAAAACGCTCGAGGAAAGCAATGATTTTTTAAAATGTAGAGCAAAATCAGTTGAATTTAAAAAGTCCTTTCCCGGGGCGCCTGGGTGGCTCAGTCGGTTAAGTGTCCGACTTTGGCTCAGGTCATGATCTCGCGGTCGGTGGGTTCAAGCCCCGCATCGGGCTCTATGCTGACAGCTCAGAGCCTGGATGGGGCCTGCTTCAGATCCTGTGTGTCTCTCTGCCCTTTCCATGCTCATGCTCTGTCTCTCAAAAATGAGTAAACGTTTAAAAATTTTTTTTTAAAAAAAGCATTAAAAAAAAAGTCCTTTCCATAATATAACTGAATGCTTTCATGAAGTGCTTATCTTTAGGTTAGAGTCTTGTGTTCCTTTTATCCACATTCTTTGTATCTTCTGGCTCTCTTTGCTGAATTCACTGTCCTACAAGAATCTCTGAGGTTGTTCAAAAAGGCTCTTAAGCATCTGGAAGTTTGGGCAGGTCACACTGATGCAGGAATGACATTGAACAATTTTTTATGGTTTCCCGTGAGCCTATGAAGAGAAGTCACAACTGACAATCCAGCAAGTGAAATGTGATGCCAGAGACTGGTGATGGTTGTTTCGTTCTGTTTCTGCAAGGCACTTGGTATGGGAAGGATGAAAGAAATGTTAGAAATGTCATATATTGTTGTGTCTCTAAGTCAGGTGTTTCTTTTGGAGGCCACAGTCTGCCTGCCTGCAGGCCACGCCTCCCAGTCATGTTGGGGGTCACTCATCCACCTTCTTAAAGTTGTTGGAAAGCCAGCTTTACTATGACCTAGTCTTCAGGTCTCTGTCTCATTCACCATGTGTCTTCAAGACCAGACGGCCTAACATGCCTGATGCTGACCTCAGCAAAGGGGATCGTGCCCCGGGGTCCTTGAGGCCTGGACTCTTGCTGGGATGCCTTTGCCATCCCACCAGAGACCTCACTGGTCCCAAACAGTCCCAGGATAGAGCCCCCCGTCCACCTCCTTGTCTTGAACAAAGCTTTGCTCTCCAGCTCCCTCTATTTCAGCTTGAATATTTGCAAGAGTATCCCCCTGATGGGTGGACCACCTAGGAGTTGCTTTCCATCCCAGATACTATGATTCCATGATTCTCTGTTGTGTTCTTTGATGATGCCCATGATGTTACTGAACGTGGTGACAACACCCTACCATGGTCATTGCAGATCTTACCCTCACTCAGCTCCCGGCATTAAGCTAGTTCCCACTCTGCCACTCGCTGCCTCCATGGGGTCAAGGGACAGTGATAGTGGGCCAGGAGGGCAGTGCTTAAAGCTGCCCTGGTGCCTGGATCCCCAGAGCCCAGCTGGCATAGACTTGATTCTCCCTGACTCCTCACCATCCTCACTGCATTTCAGTCCTAGCATTGAAAGGCAGTGAAGAGGTTTTGTAGAATTGAGTTGGGCCATGTTCTTCAATTGGTAGCTCAAATGGCTTCTAAAAGCAGGAGTTTATTATATTCCAGCTGCGTAAGTGCCTTTAATCCTCTTCAGAAACTGGCTTGCAAGTTCATTTCCATAGCTCATTAGCGTCTTTTGGATAGATTAGCTCCAAAATATTGAAAAATGGTTTCTTGCCTCTTAAGGGTGCATTCGCGCTTCTCAGCTTTGGTGCGATGAAGGTGTTCAACTCAGGAAGGAAAGCCTGGGTCTGGGGAAGACGGTCCTAAGGCAGCGTCTTCCTTTCTTGTGCAGTTGCAGGGAAGGCTGGGAAGATCGCACAGATTCCTGAGCTGTATTGACAGCACACAGGGTACAAGCTCTGTACATTTCACATTGATTATGCAAGTGGTATGATTTTCTCTCATCTGCCAGTGTCTTTCCCGAGCAGCACTGTGGGAGCAGAGGGCCTGGGTTTCTGTGGCTCGAAGGGGAGGGTTAAGCTGTCCACAAGAGAAAATTGCAGACCTCCCCAAATGCAAATGCTTAACATAGATGAAATTTTAATGGAAATCAATTTTGCCTCTCCAAAGAAGCTTTTGGCTTCTTGGAAAATATAGACTGCTCACTGTTGATTACTGACATTATATTTCCTTTCTTTTTCCCCTCCCCTCCTGCCTTCCCAACCTGTTGGCAGCTGCCCGTATCTAGCAGTGAAAATCACCCCCGCCATCCCCGTGGTTGGTGGCATTCTGTTCTTCTTTGTGATGGGGACCCTGCTTCGCACCAGCTTCAGTGACCCGGGAGTCCTTCCGCGAGCCACGCCCGATGAAGCCGCCGACCTGGAAAGGCAAATAGGTAACCCTGAAGGTCTGCCCTTAGCCTCGGGTCCCTTCCCACCTGGGCTCGGCCACAGTGTGGGAGGACAGGCCCAGGTTCCCGTGCAGGAGGGGACGGGCAGGGTGCTGGACAGTGACGCGTGGCCGGGGAGGAGTCCCAGAAGCCTTCGTTCCGGCCGCAGCAGGATGACCTGAGTAGAGGTGGGATAAAGTGGTTGGAGGTAAGGCCCAGCGGCTGGCGTGCTGGAGGCGGGCTGGCAATGCCATCAAGTGAGGGCCGCCACCAACTTCTGTTTGCCGATGCTTCTTCGAAACCCAAGCTCCTCTGAGAAGGAGTCTCTATTATGAAAGACCCGTAGTTTTAAGTGGCTGCCCTCTGCTCCGTTTATAATCATCACACTTCATGCTAGTTTCTGTAACAGAAGCCTGGAGAGATTACATCTGACCCCATGGTCTAGGTTACCCAGCCTAGGACTCAGAACTTCCTTTATGAAGGCATGGCCAAGATATGTATTTGTGATATATATTGACATGAACAGCTTTGGTTGTCCTTAGCTATTGAAATCCTAGGATAGAAAGTTTACAGCAACGTACTTTGAAACATATATTGAAACAAACCTTAATCCCTCCCAGAACAAACTTTTAAAGCTGTATTTTTGGCTAAAAAAAGAGAGTTGCTTCTTGCTCTTAAAAGTTTGCATTCGTGCACCTGTGGCTCGGTGCTGGTGCGGTGATAATCTGAAGCAAGTAGCAGAGGGGCTGTGATCGCTCCGTGTGAACATAGGATGATCGCTTCGTGGTTTTTTAACATGAAAACCCACCTGGCTTTTCCCTCCTGCTGCTCCCCCCTGCACCGTGAGCTTCCTTCCCTTCCCAGGGTCCCTCAGCCAAAAGACCCCCTGCTTTGCAGTGTAAAGAAATACAAGTGTGGATTTTGAGAGGCAGTGCCTGCTGTGGCCAGCCATCCCCAAGTACCAAAGCATGACTGCGTCATCGGAGCATCTGCCTATGTCCCCGTTGTCCAGGAGGGGGCCAGTGCATGATTTCAGTGTTAATGGTGGGGATGTTTGGTGGTGGTCTGCTGGGCCACAGCCTTCTTGTGTCCTGACATAGGGAAGCCAGAAAGAAGGGTCAGCAGTGGTGAGACCGTCTCTCTCTTAGTCACCCCATCTTGGGATTTCAAGACATTAATTATAAATTAATTCATAATTTAAAGCCTTAAATTTATAGCATGTGAATCATTTATAAAAGCTACCCATGGCTATTGCTGAATTTGATCATATCCAAGCAAGTTTGGGAGGCAGACTTTATTATTACCTCCATCTTGCAAATAAGGAAACAGAGCCTCAAAGAGGCTAAATGGGAGAAAGTGGTGGAGCCAGAGCCTTGAACCCAAGTCTCCTGGGTCTCAGCCCTTATTCTTTCCAGGGCATCACGTCACAGGGGAGAGACAGGCCCAGTTTCCTTCAGGAGCAGAACTGGGCCTATGGAAACTGCATAGGCTGTACCCATGTCACATTAACACGCAGCTTGAAAATCCTCGACTCAAGCAGTGTGCAAAGAGCCCGGCTCTTCACGCTGGCCTTGAAGCATTTTCCTGCTGTGATCCTATTTCCTATCTCTCCTCTTGGTTAGTGCAAGGAGCATCTGCAAAATCAACAAGATTAGGAACCAGGGGTGATAAAGCGTGCCCTTGGAAGCCCCTACTACAAGTGCAGATTCTAAGAAGCACAGAGTTTCCGTTCTTCCCTGTTAATATTGAGGAGGTTGAGTGATTCACTGAAGTGCTTTTTTTTTTTTTTTATAACCTAAGAGCAGTATTTCAACAAGAGCATTTTTAAAGCCAACTCTGCCCCATGCTGTCAGAGACACAGAATCTGTGAGAGAACTAGATGAGGTAAAGGATGAAACCTTTACCCGTGAGGGAGAGCAGAGGGGCTTTAGAGACAGGCGAGCATGGCAGACATGAGTTGGCTCTGCACATCCCTTCCCCCAAGAAGCAAAAAAAAAATTGGAAAAAATAGTCACAATCATTTCATGGCTCTAGAATTCAACTGTATTGAGGAGCCATTATTCATGCAAAACTACTTGACTTTGGTAAGGAGAGTGGGTGTCTATGATATTCTAACCTAGAGCTGCTCCAATCCCCACCTGAATTCTAAAGGTGATGAAGTTCTACTTGGACAGGGCAAGCTCTGAAAACCAGCAGCATCTCTGTCTGAGGGGCCAGTGTGCTCTGGAGTAAAGTATGGAAAAAATCAGCAACTGAAACTTTCACCTTAAGAAACTAGAAAAAATGCAAACTAAACTCAAAGCAATCTATAGTAAGGCAGTATTAAAGATGACAGTGGAAATCAAAGAAATAGAATATAGAAAACAACAGGGTAAATCAATGAGACTGAAAGTTAGTTTTTTGAGAAGACTAACAAAATTGATACACTCTTAACTATACTACCCCCCACCCCTTCCAAAAAAAGACAAAGAGAAGATACAGATTACTAAAATCAGGAATGAAAGCAGAAGTCTTACCATTGACCCTACAGATATTAAAAAGATTTTAAATTTATGCCATAAAATTAAACAACTTAGATGAATGGACAAAGTCTTAGAAACCCACAATTACCAAAAGAATGACTCAAAAAGAAATAGAAAAGCTGAAGAAACCCATAACAGGTAATCCTTACTTCATACCATGCACAGTTTAATTCAAAATGGATCATAGACCTAAATTTAAGAGCTAAGTCTCTAAACTTTTGAAAGAAACAGAGAAAATTTTCACGACATTAGGTTAGGCAAACGCTTCTTACATAAACACCAAAAGCATGATCTGTAAAGAAAGTAAAAGATAACAAATTGGAGTTCATCAAATTAGAAGTTTTTGTACTTCAAAAGATACCTTCAAGGGGCACCTGAGTGGCTCATTTGGTTGAGTGCCTGGCTCTTGATTTTGGCTCAGGTCATGATCTCATGGTTTATGGGATCCAGCCCCACGTTGGGCTCTGTGCTGACTGTGAAGATCCTGCTTGGGATTCTCTCTCCCTCTCTCTCTTCCCCTCCCCTGCTTGATCTCTCTCTCTTTATCTCAAAATAAATAAATAAACATTTTAAAAAGTTACCATTAGGAGGACCTGGGTGTCTCAGTCAGTTAAGTGTCGCCTTCTGCTCAGGTTATGATCTCATGGTTCACAAGTTTGAACCCTGTGTTAGGCTCTATGCTGCCAGCTCAGAGCCTGGAGCCTGCTTCAGGTTCTGTGTCTCCCTCTCTCTCTGCCCCTCCCTTGCCCATGCTCTGTCTCTCTCTCTCAAAAAATAAATATTAAAAAAATTTTATAAGGTATCATTAAGAAAGCAGAAAGACAAGCCAGAGACTGGGAGAAAATATTTGCAAATCATATATCCTGTACTTGTATCCAGAATATATTAAGATCTCTTACAACTCAATAATAAGACAAACAACCCAAATAAAAATGAGTAAAGGATTTGAACATTTTTCCAAAGAAGATGTATGAATGGCCAAAGAATACATGACAAGATTATCAATATCACTAGTTAAAACGGAAATGCAAATCAAAACCACAGTGAGATACCACTTCACACCCACTGGAAAGGCTCTCATCCAAAAGACATGATGGTGAAGATACGGAGAAATTGGAACCCTCATGCATTACTGGTGGGGATGTAAAATGGTGCAGCCACTTTGGAAAACATTTCCTTAAGATTCCTCAAGAAGTTAGGCATAGATTATCATACAACCCATATTATCATACAACTCTATTTGTAGGTTTATATCCAAGAGGAGTGACAACATATGTCTCTGGTGTGCATTGTACCTAAAACCCTCAAACTGGAAACAGCACAAATGTCCATCAGTGGGCAAACCGATGAATAACGTGTGGTATGTCCACACAGTAGAATACTATGAAGCAATAAAAACGAGCCCAGTGTTGATGCATGCTACAACACAGATAAACCTTAAAAACACACTAAGCGAGGGGCGCCTGAATGGCTCAGTCAGTTGAGCATCTGACTCTTGATTTTGGCTCAGGTCCATGATCTCATGGTTCATGGGATCGAGCCCTGCATTGGGCTCTGCACTGACAGTGAGGAGCCTGGTTAGGATTCTCTCTGACTCTCTCTCTGCCCCTCCTCCTACTCACATGCTCTGTCTCTCTCAAAGTAAAAAAACATAAAAAAACAAAAGCCACTCTAAGTGAAAGAAGTCAGATCAGAAGGCTACCCATTGTGTAGTTCCATGTGTATGAAGTGTCCAGAAAGGGCAAATCTTTAGAGACAGAAAGCAGATGAGTGATTGCCTGGGGTTGGGGGAGGAGTGAAGGTCGCCACACTGGGACTTGAGAAATCTTGCTGGAAATGGCCTAAACTTGGGCTGTGGTGCTGGTTGTACAATCCAGCCCATTTATTAAAGGTCATGACATTACATACTTCCAAAGGCTAGCGGTTAGGTTTGTGGGGTACAGCACAATAAAGCTGTCAGAAAAAGAGGAAGAGAGGAAGGGGAGAGGAAGACGATGAGAGCAGAAGAGGAAGGAGGGCCAACTCACCTCTAGTTGTGTGACGTTAGGCTAGTTGTAAAATGGGAATAATGATGCATATCCTATAAGGTTCTTCTCAGGATCAGCTTAGAAAATGTTTTTTTGGGGTTGAGTGTTTGTTTTTGTTTTTTTTAGAAAAATCCTTCTCTTCTTCCACCCAGTTCTCTCCTTACCCTCCACATACGTAGGTTCTCATAAAAGAATTCTTGACCCAAAATGTGGTAGGAATAAATAGCATAGTTAGGCTGATTCTTTATAAGGAGTCCTCCTTCCTCTCTATTACTTGGGTGTGGAGAATAAGATTCTGTTTCCGTGAAATCTTATCGCATTTATTTTGTGCTATCTAATGAAAGAAGAAAAAATGAAAATTAGATTTGGAAGCATCTTATTATTAGTTATTAATCCTAATTATCTGTAGTTGACGTCTCCTTATAGAAGACCAGATAGCCGTTCGAAACCAGCCTGTGAGTAATTGATGGAAGCTGTGAGTGGAGGATGGGGGCAGCTCCTCTGCCTTCAGATTTCTGCAGGGGAGTAGGTAGAGATTTCTGCAGGGGTGTGGGTGGAGAGGAGGAGGAGGCTGTGTGTCTGAGTCTGTTACAAGTCTCCCGGAATGCCTTATACTTCTTTTTTTGAAACATCTTTCCTGATGAGTTACACTGCAGCTAAAAATACACCGTAGGCAACAGGGGTGCAGGGAGATCTTTCCGGGGTCCCTGGAGTCCTGCTTGGAAATGTGACTCTTTGGAGACTTGGCTTTTTCGGTTCACTTGAGGATGATAAGATACTAAGCAATTTATGTGGAGTTAGGGGGAAAAAAAATGGTGAGAGGGGCACCTGGGTGGCTCAGTCAATTGAGTATCTGACTCTCGATTTCAGCTCAGGTCCAGGGCCATGGAATCAAGCCCTGCATCCACACTTAGTGTGGAGCCTGCTTGGGATTCTCTCTCACTTTCCTGCTGCTCCTCTCTCCCGCTCGTACTCTCTCTCTTTCTTTCCCTCTCTCTAAACTAAAAAAAAAAAATCTTTAAAAAGGAAAAAAAATTATGAGATACTGCATTATAAATTACAGAATCAAAGAATTTCATTTCAAGTAGGGATAGACCTTTACAGGGATCAAAATGGGGGAAAGTGGTGGGTCTCCCTCTCTGCTTTTCATTATGCCTGGGGTCACTTCCACCCCACTGGTCCTGAGGATGCCAAGAGAGAGAGCCCAGGAGGAGCTGAAATGTGAACTCAGCTTACTGGACTCCAAAAGCCAGTCTAGTTTTTTAGGAAACTCTCTCCCTGTGTCACGGTAACCCTGACACCACAGAGTTCTAGCAGGATCCATAAAAGAAAAAGATGATAAATTGATCAATGATCAAATGGTTGCTTGGTGAGGGCGGAATTATAGCAAAGGAAGTAGGGTGGTCTTTAAAAGCCTCACCTATGCTGTGGCAATGGCAGAATCTGAAGAATTAATTGCCTCCACTCTGCAGCTTTTACTGGGTAGCTAGAACACCTCTGTGCTAGACACCGTGCGTCTCCCTTCTCTGTCTCCTTCTCTCTCCTTCCCTCTCTCTTTTCCTCTCTACCTCCTCCCTTTCTTCCTCCCTGTCCCTCTCCTCCTTCCCTCCTCCCCCTCCTCTGCCCTCCTCCTCCTCCCCCTCCTCTGCCCTCCTCCTCCTCCCCCTCCTCCCTCTCCTCATTCCCTCCTCCTCCTCTCCCTCCCCCTCCTCCCTCTTTTCTCTCGCTTTCTTCCCTTCTTCCTTCCCCTCCTCCTCCCCCTCCTTCTCACCTTCCTCCTCTTTCTCATTCTCCCCCTCCTCCCCTCTTCCTCCTCCTCCCCTTCTAACTTCCCCTTCCTCCTCTCCCTCCTCCTTTCCCCATTTCTCTTTCTCCCCCTTCTCCTCCCCCTACTTCCCCTCCTCTTCCTCTTTCTCTTCTTCTCTTTCATCCTCTACCCCCGACTCTTTTCGTCAGATTCTCTCATCAACCTCTTTTCTTGAAGTACACAAAACCAATCACCATTTCTAAGACAAAAGTTTATCTTTCCTTATTTCCTAAATTAGTCCCGTGTACTGGACATCGTCTAGAAGAGATGTTTAGGAAGCCCGGCTGCTTCCTGATCCTGGCGAAACACGGGCCAACCAGCCACGGTTCCGCAGCGTCCTACATAGCGCAGTTGCCGGGAAGAGTTCCATGAGAACAGGATGTTTTCACCCGCCAATTTGACTTGCTCGAGGTTTTTTCCCCAGAGACATCTTAGTGCTGTGTTTAAGAGTAGAAACATTTTAAATTTTGGGTGGGGGGTATTTATTTTTGAGACAGAGAGAGACAGAGCACAAGTGTGGAGGGGCAGAGAGACAGGGAGACACGGAATCTGAAACAGGCTCCAGGCTCTGAGCTGTCAGCACAGAGCCCGATGCAGGGGCTCAAATCCACAAACCATGAGATCATGACCTGAGCCGAAGTCGGACGCTCAACCGACTGAGCCACCCAGGCGCCCCTAAGAGTGGAAACATTTCTTTTTTTTTTTTAATTTTTTTATTTATTTCTAGGAGAGAGAGAGACAGCGTGAGCAGGGGAGGGTCAGAGAGAGAGGGAGTGACAGATTCTGAAACAGGCTCCAGGCTCTGAGCTGGCAGTCAGCACAGAGGCCGACGCGGGGCTCGAACCCACGAACCGCGGGATCGTGACCTAAGTGAAAGTCGGACGCTTAACTGACTAAGCCACCCAGGCGCCCCGAGTGGAAACATTTCAATTGGAATTTTAACAACACTGATGGATTCTTGTTGAAGAAAACACTTTCTGAGAATACTCTAAGCCATCTTAAGACCTTAATCAATTTTCTCTATTGTAAAGCTACACTATTTCCAGTTTTTCCCATTCTTGTTTTTATTTTACTAAAATTATTTTGATTGGGGTAATTTCTGCATAAAATTCAAAACTAAGGGTTTTTTATTAATCAGGTTTTTTTTGTGTCATGCAAGTTGTCATTATGAATTTTCTTATGGAACTATTATTTCTACTAAGACAGATTTTCCTGGCAACTTAACTTTTTAAGTCAATTCTGGTTTCTTTTTGTGTTGGCTATTTCTGCTGATAATAGTCACCATAAAATTGCTTTAAAATGTGATAGTTTCATTTATTTCTGGCCTCATGGTTAGTCTGTTGTCTGTGATTGATCTGTGATTAACCCTCCCTTACACTTTGAGTCACTCCATGAACTACACACTAGATGCCACAGTGCAGAACATACGAAAAGAAAAAGGGCAGGATCATTGGTGGCTAATTTGATTGGATTTTGCCAGTTATCTTTTCAGAAGGTGCTATTTTCCAGTCCTTTCCCCCAATTCTTGGTTGCATTTCCCTGCTCACCTCCAAAATGATCCCAGTTTATCCTTTGTGTAGTTGTTGCTTGCAGTGGATATTTTGGAATTTCATGAACAGTTGGCCAGGCCCGGGAACTCTGTTTGAACTTGACTATAACTGCCTGTGTGGCATTCCTTCCATCTCTGACCCTTTTCTTGCTTCCTGCCCCCTTCCTTACAGTGTAACAATGATGCCCCTTCATCAGTACATGCACCATCAGCACTTACCTGTGTCCATTGACATAAAATAAATATTCTGTGTACTTTTCCTGTAAAGCATTGGTATGTTGGTCCACAATGAAAGGTCTAATAACATTAATGGCTATTTTTCATTGAGTGCTTCTCTTATGCCAGGTATCATGCTCAGTTCTGTCTATGTATGACTTCCTTTATACCCACAGCATCCACTCCATGGTGTTTAGACACTATTGTCCCTATTTTAGTAATAAGAAAGCCAGTGCTCAGAAAGGAAAGTGATTGGCCAAAGGTCATTTGGCCAGAGCTGGGAACATAGGCCAATCCTCCATTGCCCTTGGTGCTCCAAGCCACTGCCCATGGTCTAGCTGCTCTGGGGAGGTCGGCTCTGAGCAAGAAGCTTCTGGTCTTACTGGAGCAAGTAGCACTTCCTATTTTCCCTAAGCTGTTTTCTCTCCCCCAGACTGTGGGCATCATCCAACTTTCCCATCCTGTTGGCTGACTCCCCCGTCGTATCCATGGCTCAGAAATAGAGAACCATTCCCAGCGCATCATGGTTACAGGGCCTGGTTCTCAAATCCTGGGCCCCATTGGGTGGAGAAAGTGGAACTGCCAGGAAAGTCCAAACAATCTGATGCCTCTCTTGAAACTGACTGCCTTTTGTCCTTTGGGACTTTCGTCCTTTGAGACTCTCACTGATGTCCAGATGCCCTGTGATACTTGTGAAAGAGTTAAGGGAAGCGGGGAGCTGGGTGTCCTGCCATGTCTAAAATACCTTCTGGAAGAAACAAGGCCTTTGAAGAAAATGGCACCATAGCAATAAAAAAAAAAAAAAGAAGAAGAAGAAGAAGATGATGAGGAAGAAGATTCCTCGTTTAAGGGAAAATGCTGGAAACATCTAGTGTGCACTAATGCCAAGGAAGGGTGGGCAGTGATTCTCCCATACCAACACAGGGTGGCAACTCAGAATGTCAGAATTCCTCATCGCCTCTTAAAAAAAAAATCCAGCCTGGGAGAGCTGAGAACCAGATGTCACAATTCGAAATTGTGGTATTTGGGGAAATACCACAAGATTTTGAAAACTCTCATTCTGAGGGAGGGAAGAAGCCAGAGATTTTGTTTTTCCAAAGGATTTAGGAAGATGGGTGTTTCTCATCCAGGATGTTCATTAAAGTCTATATTATTTCTTCCTGTAGAAATCCAAACTTGCAGGAATGCACCATGTGTTGGAACTGAGGCCAGTTTCTGATGTAAATGTAATCACTGGTTTGTGAGGTTAGGACATTTCACTGTGATGGTTGGGGTGGAGAATGATAAGGACAGAGAAGAGCACCCTGCAGCTCCCACCCCTGTATGCCCTTTACAGAGCAGTTCTCCAGAGAGCCTTGTGGGTGGCGAGTGGGACTTTCCTCCTTTTTATGAGAAGAGAAACTGAGACGAGGGAACTGTTTTACTTACTGAGATCACGCTTTCTTTCCCCTCTGCACTGAGCCTATGAATCTGAATTCCTAAATCCACTGTGGTATTTTGGTGACCACTGTACTTCCCATCCTGAATCCACTGGTTGTCTCTTTTAACACAATAAATCTTAATAAGTTGAAGGTTGGACTTACAGAAGTGTACCAATGTACACATTTGGAATCTCTTCTGGAGAATTAACGAACCCACCCTGGAAACAAAGGGATCGCTTAATTTTGGATGGCTCTCTTACCGCACCAATGTTGCATTCTTTAGAGTCTGTTAAATCAGCAAAAAGAGTAATGTTAACATGCTTTGCCAAAAGAAAGAAAGGAATAAAGGAAGGAAGTGAGGGAGAAAAGAGGGAGGGAGGAGAGAGAGAGAGAGAGAGAGAGAGAGAGAGAGAGAGAGAGAGAAGAAATGTACTGTAATTATAATCAGTTCTCATATACAAGGCCAGGGAAGGGGGAAATTGGATACACTAACCAGGGTGAGGAACGGTCAGCTGTGAGCAAGCAGAGGAAGCCAGAAGCTTCAAGGAGGGGAAGGACAGGCTCAGGTTGCATGAAAGGGATGAAAAAACTGGGACTGCATGGCTCAAGAATATAGCCAAAGGAAAGAGCAACGGTCTGGTGTCAGTTCATGGAAAATAGAGGCCCACCCTTCCCCAGTCAGGGACACTGAGATGCACAGATCCCATCGATGAATGAGCTTGGGATCTCCAGGTGGGCTGGTTGCCAGCAAATGCTCTGAGTCATAAAACATTCTAGCTTAAAGAGACCTCAGTGACTCTGGAGATCACCCTGGACAACACCTTCAGTTTGCAGACAAGTAAGCTGAGGCTCAGAGAGAGACAGGTGCAAACACCTGTCCCTTGACTTTTTTCGTGTGTCTAAAATCGAATCCCCAAATCCTTGGGGTCCATGGAGCCGCAATATCAACATCTCCTGGGGGCTTATTAGAAATGCAGAACTTCATCTTAGCCTCAGGAATCAGACAACACAAAGAAATAAAAGGCATCCAAATTGGACAGGAGGAGGTCAAACTTTCACTCTTCACAGATGACATGATATTCTATATGGAAAACCCAAAAGACTCCACCAAAAAACTGCTAGAACTGATCCATGAATTCAGAAAAGTAGCAGGATATAAAATCAATGCACAGAAATCAGTTGCATGTCTATACACCAATAATGAAGCAGCAGAAAGAGAAATCAAGGGATCTATCCTATTTATAATAGCATCAAAAGCCCTAAAATACCTAGGAATAAACCTAACCAAAGAAGTGAAAAATTTACACTGAAAACTATAGGACGTTTATGAAAGAAATTGAAGAAGACACACACACAAAGGAAAAACATCCCATGTTCATGGATAGGAAGAAGAAATATTGTTAAAATGTCAATACTACCCAAAGCAACCTACATATTCAATGCAATACCTATCAGAATAACACCAGCATTCTTCACAGAGCTAGAACAAACAATCCAAAAATTTTATGGAACCAGAAAAGACCCTGAATAGTCAAAGCAATCTTGAAAAAGAAAACCAAAGTTGGAGGCATCACAATCCCAGACTTCAAAATGTATTACAAAGCTGTAATCATCAACACAGTATGGTACTGGCACAAAAACAGATACTCAGATCAGTGGAACAGAATAGAGAACCCAAAAATGGACCCACAAAGTATGGCCAACTAATCTTGGACAAAGCAGGAAAAAATATCCAATGGAATAAAGACAGTCCTTCAGCAAATGGTGCTGGGAAAACTGGACAGGGACATGCAGAAAAATGAACCTGGACTACTTTCTTACACCACACACAAAAATAAACTCAAAATGGATGAAAGACCTAAATGTAAGACAGGAAGCCATCAAAATCCTGGAGGATAAAACAGGCAGTAACCTCTTTGACCTTGGCCGCAGTAACTTCTTACTCAACACGTCTCTGGAGGCAAGGGAAACCAAAGCAAAAAAGAATTATTGGGACCTCATCAAAACAAAACAAAACAAAACAAAAAAAACCAAAAACAAAAAACATTTCCACAGAGAAGGAAACAGCAAAACTAAAAGGCAACCAACGGAATGGTAGAAGGTATTTGCAAATGACATATCAGATAAAGGATTGGTATCCAAAATCTATAGAGAACTTCCCAAACTCAACACCCAAAAAACAAATAATCCAGTGAAGAAATGGGCAAAAGACATGAATAGACACTTCTCCAAAGAAGACATCCAGATGGCCAACCGACACATGAGAAAATGCCAAACATCACTCATCATCTTGGATATACAGATCAAAACCACATTGAAATACCACCTCACACCTGTCAGAATGGCTAACATTAACAACTCAGGCAACAACAGATGTTGGTGAGGATGCAGAGAAAGAGGATCTTTTTTGCACTGCTGGTGGGAATGCAAACTGGTGCAGCCACTCTGGAAAACAGTGTGGAGGTTCCTCAAAAAATTAAAAATAGAACTACCCTACAACCCAGCAATTGCACTACTAAGTTATATATCCAAGGGATACAGGTATGCTGTTTTGAACGGGCACTTGACCCCCAATGATTTTAGCAGCACTATTGACAATAGCCAAAGTATGGAAAGAGCCCAAATGTCCATCGATGGATGAATGGATAAAGAAGATGCGGTACATACACACACACACACACACACACACACACACACACTGGGGTATTACTTGGCAATCAAAAAGAATGAAATCTTGCCATTTGCAACTACACAGATGGAACTGGAGAGTATTATGCTAAGCGAAATTAGTCAGAGAAAAACAAATATTGTATGATTTTACTCATATGAGAACTTTAAGACACAAAACAGATGAACATAAAGGAAGGGAAGCAGAAATAATATAAAAACAGGTAGGGGGACAAAACATAAGAGACTCTTAAATGTAGAGAACAAATAGAGGGTTGCTGGAGAGGTTGTAGGAGGGGGGATGGGCTAAACAGGTGAGAGGCTTAAGGAATCTACTGAAATCATTACGCACCATGTGCTAACTAACTTGGATGTAAATTATAAAAAATAAATTATTAGATTTAAAAAAAAAAAAAAAACAGAAGAAGAACTTCAGGCCCCAGTCCTCATCTGGATTGAGAATCTGTATTTTTTTTTTTTTTTTTTTTTTTGGTGTTGAATTGATAGGTTCTTTATAGATTTTGGACACTAACCCTTTATCAGATATGTCATTTGCAAATACTATCTCCCATTCCATCAGTTGCCTTTTAGTTTTCTTGTTTCCCTTGCTGTGCAGAAGCATTTTATCTTGATAAGTTTCATTTTTGCTTTTGTTTCCCTTGCCTCCAGAGACGTGTCTAATAAGAAATTGCTGCGGCCAAGGTCAAAGAGGTTACTGCCTGTTTTCTCCTCTAGGAATTTGATGGTTTTCTGTCTCACATTTAGGTCTTTCATCCATTTTGAGTTTATTTTTGTGTATGCTGTAAGAAAGTAGTCGAGGTTCATTCTTCTGCATGTCACTGTCCGGTTCTCCTAGCACTCTTTGTTAAAGAGACTCTCTTTTTTCCGTTGGATACCCTTTCCTGCTTTGTCCAAGATTAGTTGGCCATACTTTATGGGTCCATCTCTGGGTTCTCTATTCTTTTCCATTGATCTGCGTGTCTGTGTTTGTGCCAGTACCATACTGTCTTGATGATTACAGCTTTGTAATACAGCTTGAAGGGCTAAATGGGTGATGGGCTTTAAGGAGGACACTTGTTGGGATGAGCACTGGGTGTTCTATATAAGTGATAAATCACTGGATTCTACTCCTGAAACCAGTGTTAACCTATATATTAACTAACTTGAATTTAAATAAGTAAATAAATAAGAACTATCAAGAAAATTAAAAGACCACATTAAAAAAAAGAATGGCATATTCTGTGAATAATGTTAGAATGCAAAGCTGCGCACACACCCAAATAAATCCAACAAGTAAACTGTAGGTGCTGCAAAATAACAGATATTTAAATGACTCACTGGCATATTACTGTCCTTGTTACTAAGTGCTGTACTCCGGATGATAAAGCAAGACCATGGAGCAACAGCTCTTCTGAGTGAGGGAATGGGTTAGTCAGTCAATAGCGTTTAGAGGAAAGTCAAAGATAAGGCGCTTCATCCGAGAATGGGCAGGGCGTGTTCCGCCAGACCGGCTCAGGAATAGCAGCAAGTCCACAGCGGTGAGTGTGCAGGGCATGGGGAGGAAGAGGGGCGAGAACGGCTTTTCAGAAAGAAATCCCCCTGGAGGAGGTTAATCTGAAGAGTGGGCAGGCTCTTTGTGCCTGGAATTTTCCTATTACAAGTGTAGAGTAGCATGAAAGGCCTCTCAGGAATAAAAGGAAACAAAGCACTGGGTGAGGACAGAGGAAATAGACCAGGGGAGGAGGTGGAGCGGGGCGGGCCGGGAGGAAGAGGGGAAGCCGAGCAGGTGCAGGTCAGGGGAAGGATTAGCAGGAGAGATTTAGAGAACGTGCTATGGTCAAAGAAGCAATAGGCACTCCCTGAAGATTTCTTGGGAAAAGCTGCTTTTTTTTTTTTTTTTTTTTTACTGTCTAGGGCACCATCCTTCATTCCACTTCATAAAACCTCTGCATGTTTTGAGTGTTTTGTGGCTGGAGTCTACTCTAGGGATCCAGCTTAAGAGAGCCACTTGCCAAAGAGCCTACTCTCAGGGTCTCTGCTTATCCCTTACCTGTGGTTGACACCCCTGTGTCCTTTATGTGCTTGCATACTCTCTGAGATCAGTGGGGTCTGTGATATCAATGGAATTATGCCCAGATAACAACCCTCTGAAACTTTGTTATAATCAAATCAACTCACTGCTGGCTTTCCAAGTGACCTTTCTATCTCCTCCTTTAGAATTAAATGCTATAGAGTAGGGATTTATAGCCGGTTTGGGGAGTAGGGTGTGCTCTGTCTTCCTTCCCTTCTGTGCCCTGGAAAACTCAAGACTAAGTCATGGGAGACAGATCACCTGTTCTTTTGTGTTTCTGGTGGACGAGTTCTGAGGTTAAGCATCATTGCCTAAGAGTATGCGTGAACTAATACCCGCAGTGTAGTCCAGAGCCAGAGATGGGCATCAGGACTCACCGCAGCCAGCACTCAGTGGGTAGAAGGTACATGTGAGTGAAGCCAGTGAAGGTGGCTGTACTGGAGAGAATGGTGGGGCCCTCCGGGGAGACCTCTTCCTGCCATCGTGTTGGGTAAGGAAAAACCTCCTCATATTTTTCATTTAGCCAAAGTCACCTCCAAGGCCCCTGAAAGAAAATTTTAACTTACACAGGTGGACAGAAGTGAAGACCGTTTTATGGAAATTGTAGCTTAAACACCATCTAGGAGAAAACAGAATCACAAGTGGTCAAGTGCCGTATGACATACCACCAAAATGTGGAGTATGCACTTTAAACAAATCTCTTTATTTTCTTTGAAGGATGGAAACTTGAAGTCCAAGGGTCCTTGAGTGTGTGATGGATGGGTTGCTCCTTATACTCAAGAGAAAGCAATAGAGTGGAAATGGTCAAAAATCTCTCTGTGGCTCTCACACCACTAAAAGTGACAGAGTTAGAGCATTACTGAGCAGCACACCCCCCAGAAGGATAACGCAAGCCACATGTGTTAGTGTAAATTTTCTGGTAGTGACATTTTTAAAAAAATGAAAAGGAACAGGTAAAATTAATTTTAATTATATATTCGGTTTAGCCCAGTGTGTCCAAAACATTATCATTTCAACATGCATTCAATAATAAGAAGGACTAATGAAATATTTTACATTTTTAAAATTTTTGGTATTGAATCTTGCCAGGGCTTAGTTTGCACTTAGGACACATTCAGTGTGGACTCCTTCAAATGCTCAGTAAATACATGTATCTAGTGGCTGGCGAAGTGGACAGCACAGATTTAAAGACAAAGAATCAGACCTAAGTAGTTATTAGGATCTCTCAGAGCTATTGGTATAGTTTTATCTTGCTTTGGATCACTTCAGAGAAAAGCTTGGGAAAACGGCATTTAACTTCATCATTTTTTTGAAGGACTTCAGACATTCATTCTTTTTTCACACATCCAGCAAATCCTTGAGTACTTGTTCAGTACCAGGCACTATAATAATGCAAAGTAGGGGCGCCTGGGTGGCTTAGTCGGTTAAGCATCCGACTTTCGCTTAGGTCATGATCTCGCGGTTCGTGGGTTCGAGCCCCGCGTCAGACTCTGTGCTGACTGCCAGCTCAGAGCCTGTAGCCTGTTTCAGAGTCTGTGACTCCCTCTCTCTCTGACCCTCCCCTGCTCACGCTGTCTCTCTCTCTCTGCTAGAAATAAATAAAACATTTAAAAAAATAATAATGCAAAGTATACTCTTGACAGATTTCTTTTTGTTTCTATTGATCTAATTATAAAGCTATAAAGAATGGAATCCTCTGGAATACCCAACAGGATCATTTTTGGCTTACTGTGGTCAAATTCTGTGCTATTGATTAGGCCACTGGTTCTTAAACCTGAACATACACCAAGTTCATGGGAAGGGTCTGTTCAAACCGAGGTCTGGGCCTCCTCTCCAGAGGTCCCAAGTCAGGGGTCTGGGATGGAGCCTGCTAATCTGCACTTTTGACAAGCTCCCAGGGAGTTGCTGATGATGCTGGTCTGGAAGCCACACTTTGAGAACCACTGGAGCAGAGATACAGTTTCTCCTTTAAGATCCTTCACCTTTTACGTATCCCACACACCTGAAGATAGAGCTGAGCATTTCTGGAAAGTTGAACAACCACAAGATTCTTGCGTCCTAGAGGGATTCATTGGGGGAATAGATGGATCTCTTTTCTGCAGTCTATTTTCTAAGATGCAGATTTAGTGACCCAAATGGGAGATTTGAGACCAACACCCAGGGCTGAATGGTCTGGTGTGCACTCATCTAAGCGAAGCTGCTGTGTGAATGTTTTGGGGACCAGCATCACAGATTGTGCCCCAGCTAGCCCTCTCTGCACAGGTACTCGTGGGGAGATCTCTTTGAACCCTTGCCACTGTTTCCAGAGCTCACACGTGGGCTGGGGTGGGAGTGGGGGCTGAGAAGAGTTTCCCAGGGTTACCAAAGCCTTTGAGCACCACGTACCAGCAGAAGAGCATTGCAGACTTACTTCCTGTGCCTCACAGAAGAAGTTTGTCTTTCACCTCCTGTCAAAGGATTGCTGATACCAGCTGGAGCTGCTGTCTGTCCCCACAATGTAGGACTGCTCTCGTCGTGTGTGTTTGTCCAGGGCGGCTGCAGACCCAAAAATCCTAGCTGAAGGGCACGCGGGGACACACATTTCATAAGATGTAAATCTTCCTCACTCACTCAGGTATAGTGGATCCATCTGGGAGGGTGAGAGCTGGGCCATGCCAAGCGTCAGTGAGACCAGAACTTTTGAACTGGATCCGGCAACATTCCTATGTCAGACAGTTGATGCAGATTTTGAAAGCAACCAGGGAAAAGGCCTGCTCTGAAGGGTGGCCTCGGATCCTTGATGAGTTTCTTTTTCCATTTGTGCGACTTCATCATGGTTCAGGCCCACCTTACTGAACTCAGAATGTTGTTTGAGCCTCATCTAGAAGGACAGCACATACTCTTGTCAAGTCAGAGACCTTTTATGTAAGTAGTTCCACCCAAAATGTGTGCAGTTCTCCATACTAGATTGGAATTCTAGGCTTTTTACACCAGCAAGTAAAGCACGGGCATTTGGGACGGGGCTGCCATCTGATCTCCACTGTGATGCTGGTCACCGCGCTGCACAGAGCAGTTTATTGAGAGTAACACAAGGATGCCTGTGGTTGTCACCTACCTTCCCTCCACTTCCTCACTAGGCAGGAGCAGCTCCGGGTTTGGTCACTGCTGCATATAACCCCCCAACAGTTACGGGTCCTGCCACTGGAGGCGCCAGGGGGAGGGATGGTCTTTTCTTCCTGCTGTGTACTTAGTTATCATCTTTGTAGGAAAGAAGTGTTGTAGAGAAGGGAACAGATACCAGGGGTTGTGCTCACAACACCAGTGCCCTGGCCACCTCAACACCAATTTTTGTTTTGGTTTTTTTAAATTTTTTAACATTTATTCATTTTTGAGAGACAGCGTGTGGGTAAGGGAGGGGCAGAGAGAGGGAGACACAGAATCTGAAGCAGGCTCCAGGCTCTGAGCTCTCAACACAGACCCCGATGGGGGGCTCGAACTCACGGACCACGAGATCATGATCTGAGCTGAAGTTGGACGCTTAAGTCACTGAGCCACCCAGGCGCCCCTCAACACCAATTTTAGATCACTGATGCACCTTCCTCACTGCCACTTACATTCTAGAGAAAAGACGTATTTTCTTTTAATTTGGATGACCAGATTTTGCTGTTCTTACATGATATGAATCCCACCAATACCAACCAAAAGGTCAAGTTCCTAGAAAAGAACACAGATATGAAGCCAGGCACGAACAGGTTGCCTGTGTGTGTCTGATGTTGGTGATTGGCGGGGGGGTGGGGGTGGGGGGTTGTCTGACTCCCCCAGACCCTCCTGTCATTGGACAGACTTTTGCTTTGGTGGCTACAGACTTCTGTATTTTGCTCTCAACCAGCACAGGATATTTCAAACATTTATGCGGCTATTTTTCATCTTGTGATGACATATCCCAGACATTTGATGAAAAATATGCCTGGCTGGCTGTTTAGTTAGAAAATTAATCATTATCAATTAATCAATCTATTTTTGGCATAGCACTGTTTTAAGTGCTGTGGATGAATCCGAAGAAAGCTAGCCGGAGGCTGGCATGCACAAGTGAAACCACTGAAGGCTTTCTTTTAAATGACAGAAATTTATTTTTTCACAGTTCTGTAGGCTAGCAGCCCAAGATCTAGGTGTTTCCAGGTTCGGTTTCCCCTGAGGCTTCTCTCGTTGGCTTGCAGATGCCCAAGAAAGCTTGTAGTTGTTGTTAAAAGGAACATCAGTAAGGACAGGTAACTGTAATGCAGGGTTTACAGCCTGGACTATCGACAGTTTGGGCCAGAGAATTCTTGGTGGGGTGGGGGTGGGGGCTGTGCCGTGTTTGCAGGACATTTAGCAGCATCCCTCTCCTTAACCTTCTAGATGCCACTCCCCATGTTTAGCACCCTTCTACCCCCAATAAAAATGTCTCCTGACGGTGCCAAATGTCCCTGGGGGAGTGGCAGAAGTCACCAGGGTGGAGAGCCACTGATGTAATGTAACTTGAATTTGTGAGGATGGAGGGAGCCATGAGCCTAGGAGAGAATCAAGAGAGATTTTTTCTGCGGAAAACAAGTCTGAGCTGGATTTCAAAAGACAGGAGGACCTGAATTGCCAGAGGAGATGGTAGGTGGAGGGGCAGGGGGGTGGTATTTCAGAAACCAATGACTGGAAAGGGAAATAGAGGGACACGAGCTACCTTCCTTTGACTGGCATGGGTGGTGTACGTAGAGCAAGGAGGGATAATTAATGAATTCGGTCAGCAGCAGGTAATGCCTGCTCGGGACAGGTTTCAACAGGCCAGAAAACAGAACTGAGGAAGAATGAGAATGGCTGACACATGTTGAGCACATACAGTAGCCCAGGCTCTGTTCCTGTGCACTCCACATGCTCATTCCCTTCTCTCTGCAGTAGTACCTCTCAGGTGCTACTGTTATTCAGATTTTACAACTGGAGAAACTGAGTCTTGAAACGGCCAGTAACTCTCCAAAGTCTTTCAACTAGTAACTAGCAGAGCCACGATGTAACCCCTGCCTGGTCACTGAGCCCCTGCACTCACCCATGTTGCTGGGGCATGGGCTGGTCCAGGCGGGGCCAGGATGATGGCGTTCTCCAGATTGTCAAGCAAGGTTTGAAAGGAATAAAAAAAACTTGTCCGAGTTTACAGAGACATCAGGAATTTGTATGAAAAGTCAAATAGATGCGGTGATTTCAAAGGAAAGCTACAGAGGAAGAGCCCAGGCAGAGAGGTCAGTTCTGTCGCCCCCAAGCATGGGGACAGTGGGTGCCAGGCTAGTAATGGAGCAGCGTTTCTGAGCAGGAGGTGAGTGGTCTTCGGGCAGGTCTGGGCTTGTTGGAAGGAGAAGGCTGCCCCTCAGGGCTGGGCCCAGGCAGGCTGCCAGAAGGAAAGTGAGGGGTGGGAGGCTTGAATTGGAGATGAGGCTGGTCTATGTCAGGGAATTGGATGTGGAGGGATTGCAACAAGACATGAAGTAGAGCCACACGGAAGGGCGGCCTGGACCCCGACGCTGCCGCTCACAGCCGTGATCTGGGCCGACTGCTCAGCCCTCTGGCCTTGGGGGTCCCCTTGTCTGGAACAGGGATGGTACAGTCCTGCCTGTCCTGCGGGTGAAGGGCAGAGCCGAAGGAGATGCTATACGTGTGGGGCCTAGTATTGCTCTGTGCACACGGTAGCAGCGTGCACAGAAATTCTGTGCACGAATTTGTGGCGAGCGAGTAGGTCGGTTGGAGAGAGGAAGCTGGAGCCAGATACACTCAGGGAGGCTGCAGCAGTTACAGAAGCGAGGGGTGACGGTTGGACCGGGGTTCTGGGAGAGAACCAGGGGGCTGTTAGAGTTCACAAGGACTGTTCTGATAGGAAACAAAAGAAACTTGACTTTTGCCATGTTAGGATTTGTCTCCAATGAATCATCTTATATGTAAGGGTCTTTATGTAAATAGACAGAAACAGAGCCGTCAGGGCTGACGAGTCAATTTTCACATTTGACAGAGGTGCGTGGTTAGATGTGCGGCCAGTACTGTGATAGGCTGAAGAATGAGAAAAAAGCAAAATGTTCTTCTGGGGGCAGGGCTTTGGTTGTTCTTATTTAGAATTTAGCTCTAAAAATAACTTCAGCATCAAGGCACGTAAAGGGTTTGTGGTATACACTCTTGTGAGCTGGGCCCATCTCTGCAGACTTCCTAATTTCATTCCCACACCGCTGAGGGAAGTGAGAACAATACACGGCTCTGAGAGCAAGTAGACTGAAAAAGAAATGAAGGATCTGTACCAGCCTGAGACCTCGTGCTGTGTACATCTGGGCAGAGCCCTGGAACCGGCCCTTCCCACTGCCGCCCTGATGATTAATGTATAGAGATTTTCCAGCAATGTCCAACGGATGTTTTTGACTGCCTAAACCGGCACTGAATGTACTGTGAGCTACAAATGTAAGCACATCGATTTAAGTTTTCTAGTAGCCACTTTATAGTAGTAAAAAGAAACAGGTGAAATTGACTTTTATAATTTTTATGTCACCCAGTTCTTCAACGTGTTCGCATTTGAAAATGTAATCAATATATAGAGAGTATTGAGATATTTTATATTCTACTTTTTGTGCTAAATCTTTCAAATCTGTTCTGTATTTTACACTTGAAAAAAAATCCCAATTCAAAGTAGCCACATTTTGAGCACTTAAGAGCTACAAGTGGTGGTGGCCACCATTTTGGACAGCAGGGATCTAAACTCCCCAACTGCAATGCCGCCGTTGCAGAAAAGGCTGGTAATTAATTATTCTGGGCTTGGTGACATCTATGTCATTCTCGTTCCCATAAGACTGATGCATAGTGTGCAAGAATGCAAGCTTGTGGTTCATTTTGTACCTCAACTAGTTTGCATTACCAGAGGGAAAGTGTTTAAGAGACATATATCACCCAGAGAGCCCCAGATGGGCCATTTAGTGACAAGAGCGGCCCATCCACAGGGCTCCCATCCAGCCGTTACCAATTCCAGAGGAAAACAAAACTAATACCTTTGGTGCTGAAATGGAATCCAAGTTTGTGGGAAGGAGGAATTTCTAATATAAGAAAGGCAACAGCCCATCAATAAAGAAAGATTGGATTCAGGCTAAAGCAATGAAAGACTCAGAATTGTATTTTTGGTTTTATTTCTTCTGTCTAAGGTCCTCATTTCAGGTCATTATGATTCCATTTTTTTCTGCTTGACAGTGCACAGGGTGGTTCTAGGGAGTCATTACTAAAATAAAAATTATTGGTATGGTACTTTGCAAAAGTCACCAAGTGAACTTCGGGGGTATGAAACAATACAGCAGAGTTCAAATAATGTGGAAGGGAGATTTCTTTGCTTGAGGCTCCTTTTCTTTCTTGGACAAACATATACCGGAGTGAAAACATCTGGAAATGCGACCTTCGGGGAGGGCCGCCCAGCCCCCATTCCCCAGACACTGGATTTCCTCTCCAGCTCTTTGAGAGAAATGCAAGTGGGCACTTCTGATTCTAATCATACTTCAGAATTATTACAGCTCAAAACATACAAACAGTGTGATAGATGGAGAGGTTTTTCAGGGCTCCCATTGAGCACTCCCGAGATGAAAGCAGTTAACAACCACTATTCTGTGATGATAAATTGTTGTTGGTTTTCTTTCTTCAATATTTTAAGAACTATTTGCATATTTTGGCAATGACGGACACGGAGAGTCTGATGGTGATCACAGAAGCAGATTGCAGAGGTGATTCACCGGACACAGTTGGCCATCAGAGGCAACACCATCTCTCTGTGACAGGCGGGTTCCAGCCCAGGCACCTGCTGCCTGGCAGCCTTTAGAAGCAGGTGTACTGATAGCCTTCAGTGTGGGGCAGCTGATGTGACACCAGTTGGCTACCTTCCCCTCTGATGCTCTTTTCTCCAGGACAGATCAGCTCCCCGGCAAGGGCACTGGGAAACCTCACTCCAGCACTTGCCTCTTTCTTTAGGTGTGACTGGCCAGTGGATTCAGAGCTGCTTTGGGAGTCATTCCGTGGCTTTGCTCGTGGAAGGAATCTGACAAAGTAGGATTCTACAAAACCCTTAGAATCTGACAAGCCCCTCTGCCACGTTAGAAGGAACCTTTTTGGAAGGAAAATGGTGTTCGTGTTTCATGGACACTTTCTAATTTCTCAGCAAAGTACTGCTCAAATACTTTATTTCACTCTTCTTTTTTAAAAAAATTTTAGAGGCGCCTGGGTGGCTTAGTCGGTTAAGCGTCCGACTTTCGCTTAGGTTATGATCTCGCGGTTCATGGGTTCGAGCCCTGCGTCGGGCTCTGTGCTGACTGCCAGCTCAGAGCCTGGAGCCTGTTTCAGAGTCTGTGTCTCCCTCTCTCTCTGACCCTCCTCTGCTCATGCTGTCTCTCTATATCTCTCCTAGAAATAAATAAAAAAATAAAAAAAAATTTAAATGTTTTATTTATTTTTGAGAGAGAGATAGAGACATGAGCAGGGGAGGGTCAGAGAGAGAGGGAGACACAGAATCTGAAGACAGGCTCCGGGCTCTGAGCTAGCTGTTAGCACAGAGCCCGACACGGGGTTCGAACCCACAAACCGTGAGATCATGACCTGAGCTGAAGTCGGACGCTTAACCCACTGAGCCACCCGGGCACCCCAGTTTATTTCACTCTTCTGTCTTTCCTCATCCCAAACTCCAGGTTGTTGTGAACATGATTTTGTAGTAGACCAGTTATTAATTTTTGTCCAGAAAACAGTCTGGGCAAAAAATTTCAAAAACCTTGAAAGAGCTGGCTTTCCACTTTGTATCAAGTTTTAGAAATTAATGTAAGAACCAAAATAACAAAATGATGGAAGGAATCCAAAATGAAAGGAAATTGAAATAGCTACCTGCTTCATAGAGCTTTGAGGAGCAAAGTTTAAACCTTACTTGAAAAATAAATATGAAGATGTTCATTGCAGAGTTATTTATAATAGTGTAAAAAGTTAGGGGCAATTTAAATATAGAATAGTACCAAAATGGATGAATGAACAATTGTATACTTCTGTAATTAGTGTTAGGAAGGAAGCCATTAAAATATGATTCAAAAATATGTAATGACTTATGAAAATGATCTTGATACAGCATCGAATGAAAATATGCAAAATGCAAAAACGTATGTAAATTATAATCTTAATATATGCTTCAGTTTAGAAGAATGACTGGAAAGAAACATAAAGAAGTTTTTCTTTGTGGTTAGGCTGACAAGTGTTTTTAACTTTCCTCTTTCTATGTTCTGATTCTGCATTCCTTATGATGATCAATGATCTCCCAGGTCATGATCTCCCAGTTTGTGGGTTTGAGCCCCACATCAGTCTCTGTGCTGACAGCTCACTCACTCACCCCTCCCCCACTCATACTGTCTCTCTCAAAAATAAATAAACATTAAAAAAATTTTAAAGCAGTAAACATCATTATATATCATTATATAATAGATATCCTCACAACAAACATTTATTTTAACAAGCAATACTATTTACTAGTTGCCTAGACACGGCAAATCCATTCCTTGAGGCTTCATTTCCTCCTGGATAATGGGATCCAGTGGCCTCGTCTGACACACACAAGTGTGATGAAGAACGGATGCATTAACCTGCAGAAACTGAAAGCAGCCGCTACTTATACAAGCAGGATGTGTAACACTGTGTAGGATACTGCATCTACTAGTAAATCTACTAGAAAGTAAGCTATAAGAAATTGAACAAGCTTTATTGACAAGTTTGGAATCAAAGCCCCTAAGAAACTAAAACTGAAAAAAGGCCAGCACAGGGACACCTGGCAGGAAGTTGTTTTAGGGGACCCTGGGTCCTCAGAGCTTGGGTGTGTTCGCTGGCCCAGTGCGAGGACCCTGTGTTCCAGGACACGGCTTTAGGACTGTTACTGACGGTGACTCTCGCGGCTACCCCGTGATGTTGGCATTTACTCTGCTTCACTCAGAGCAACATGGCCGTGAATGGGAGAAGCGTGCCGTGGATGGGGGCGCGGAGGCCACACAGTTCAGAAGGACTTATTTTGCTCGAGTTTTTATCAAATACCTAGAGTAGCCATCAGGTCCCAGGGGCATCCTAAACTCAGGGTTTCCATTGTCAGTGCAGATTAGAATCCCTGTGGGGGGGTTATATTTTTACATGATACTTTTATTATTATTTTTTTACCATATGTGTATTACTTTTCAATTATAAAATGCATTTATACATGTCAGAGACTTCTGGAGGTTCTGACTCAGCAGTCAGGTTCCCTGCCGGACACATGCATGTCTGAAAGTCCCCGAATGTGAGACCCATGATCCTACAGGAGCATAAATATGGGGGAAGCATATGACAAAGGGGCCACCCTCGGTTGATAATCCAATAGCTCTTGAGCTGTTGAGTTGATGTAAAAGTTAAACATGTGCTGCATGGAGGTTCTTGGAGTCTTTTCTTCTCTTAGCGTCTGAGGGTTTTGTGGGGATAAGTGAGAAACAGGGGTGTAGCTAGCAAAGAAATAATTTTGCTTCTTTAGCTCAGAGGGCTTCTGGCCGGGGGGGGGAAGGTTCAGTTTGAAGAGGTCCCAAAGGTGTGTGGCCATGAGGGGTGGGCCTGCTGCTGGGGCGCTAGAGTGTGAAGTGTGCAGTAAGCGCCACACGAGAGCATGTGAGTCCACGGCTGGTCACGAAACCTCCGTGTCTGGGCAGTGAGGGAAGGAAGCAGGGTCCAGGGCCCCCTAAGCGTGAGAACCGTGAGAAGGGCCAGCAGGGCTCCCAACTAGTAAAGACCGGAAGCCCTTTGAGGAGGTGCTTTGCCCTTGTTCACTCTGTGCAGGCCCCCAGTTTCCTGTCAGCGGCTCTGGTAGGGAGACAGCAGGAGCCCCGGCTCCCCGTAAAGCATCTCTAGGGAGATGTGAGGGGTGGGGGTCCCCAGAGAGGGTGTCTGCAGAAGCTGTGTCCCTTAAATAGTGGGCGGGAGGAGGAGCCCTTGAGTCACCGTCTGTCACCCTGAGGTCTGTAGACCCCCTGTCATTAAAATGCAGAGCCTCGGGTCCCAACCTAAACCCACAGATCAGCGATTCTAGGAAGTAGGGCCTGGCAGTCCACTTCTAGCACATTCCCCAAGGTGATCCTTTTACACAGTAATGCTTGAGACTAACTGCCTTTAAATGTCACCAAATGCATGTGGAGCATTTTAGGTGCTGCAGGTATAGACAGCACCATGCTGATTTGACAAGCTCCTCAGAGAATGGAGGTGAAGCAGGCTGGGAAGCTGTCAGAGGGCGAACCCCTATCCTTTACCCCTCCTCCCTTCCCAGTTCCATCCATGAACCCACTCTGCCATTCAGGCCAAGACTAGAAACCCCTCAGGAGCTCTTTGTTAGTGCAGGAGGCTTCCCAGGAGGTAGAAAGGAGTGAGGCAGGGCAGTCCGATGCTGGGACCTCTCAGGCTGGAGGCCCAGTGGTTTCAGGACCTGCTGGCTGCAGACGGACCCGTTGAGTGTCTCCCAGGTGCCGAGCACCGGCCTGGCCCCCAGAACTGCTGGGAGAATAGGGCAGAGTCCTTGCCCCGGCTACCAGCCTAGAGTCCAGAGGAAAGGCCAGGGAGCTGACCTAGGACCTGAATGGGGGAACACGCTCCCCAGGGAACAACATGGAGGAACCTAGAAGTGCTTCCTGGGAAAGTTCTGCCCCAGCACCCACCCTCCAAGCTAGAGGAGCAGCTGGGGCGGGTCTGGGTGGCATGAGGTCACCCAGAAGTGGCTGGTTTCTGCACTGCTCTGCTCTGTGTATGATGGTGGGGGGGGGGGGTTGCGGTTGTTTCCTCCCCAAATGCCTAGCAGAGTCTCTTCTGTCTGAAGGGGGAGCATATGCTCTTCTTGTCTTGTTTCCGGTACCTGGTTCCTAGATGTTTATAAGAGAGACACATGTCCAGGCAGAACCTCTCCGTTTATCAGCGCTGTGTGTATCCAGAACAAATTTGGTCACTTCTTTCCTGCGCATACAAAAACATGGGTAGGGGTTGCCCCGCCTCCGGCCAGCAGAGGCAGGCTGATGGACGCTGTCCGGGTCAGAGTGCTAATAAGGACGCAGAGGCTCAGGCCAAAAATTGCTGTCATGCAGACGCGCGGGAAAGGGCACGGGCAGCAGGTGCGGGGGATGTTTCCAAAGCAAACAGCTAAGGGCCTCTGAAGGCCACACTTCTAGATTAGCCCAAGCTGTGGGCTGCATTGCAGTGCTGAGACTTCCAGAAGCCGGAACAAACGTGAAACACGAGATACTTTGGTGGGCCGAACGGGGCCGTTCAGAGCAGCTCTGTTGGGTGGAACCCATTAGTCTGCCGGGCAGAGAAGGGAAAGAATGTCAGGGAATATCAGCGTCCTCGCACAGAGGAAACTGGGCTGGAAACTCAAAGAATTTCTCAGTCATATTTCTTCCAAGTTAATTGACAAAAGAACTGAGAAACTCCTACCCGGCTGACAAGATAGTATCGTTAAAAAAAATCAAACATCATATTCTTTACGGTTAAAACTGTTCTCTTTGGTGGTCTCAGTTGACATTTGCTGATTGTCACATGATGGGGATTGGCTGAGGGTTTTACTTGGGTAGTCAGAAGCAAAAGGCATAAAGACTCAGATTTTATTCACTCTTACGCCAACCAAGCTTGGGACCTGAGCAAGCCGCTTTATTTGCCAGAAGGGGGTAAAAAACCCATAATCACATTCAGCAGTATCAATATGTCTATGTGGCTAGACAGAATTGTAGGCCTTTGGGAATTGTCTTTTATATTATGCATACATGGTTTTCAAAAATACGTAGACGTTGGTGACCATTACTTGCTAATCTCAAGAATTGGAAACTCAAGTTTTCTTCTCCTGTTGACTATCACCGCAAGTCACGTTGTGAGCACTGAAAAGAACAAAAGAAAAATGGAATTGTTTTGTTTTGGTCAAAATCTCGACCATGCTGCTATTGATCACAAGGTGCTTGTTGTGAAATAATTTATCTGGATTCTGTTCCACCCTTCCTTACACATTCTTATTCACAGCACTTACAGTGCTTTATTAAAGTACCAGTGAGCACTAGTAAGGGCAGACAAAATCATTTCTGCTAACCTTACAAGCAAGTTTGGATGAAACTCATTCTTGCCTGATTTGCCACAGACTTGGCCGTTTTTCAGACCTGGCACCAGAGAACTCACAGGTCTGGGACTCTGAGGGCCACAGTGGGCCCATTAAGGCAAGTGTGGGGCCCTAGGGGTGGGTTACTGGAGATGCATTGGGGGGGGGGGGGCTCTTTCATGCTGTTTTGTTAGGAAGAAACATGTCCTCGTTGGTACAGTTGAAAGCAAGAGTATTTGAATTATTTCACTTAATCGCTGTAAGCAGAAAGGTGTCGCATTGAGATTATTGCCTTAATGGAGGATTGGTTAATGAGCATTTATTAAGTACTTACCTGCAGTGGGCCTTCAACCCATTTGCCATCCACTTGTGGGACTAAAGCAAAAATACAAGAAATGAGTTCATGGAGGACATAGACACGTTTTTCAATGTTACGCAGACTTAGTCACACATGCAATGAAGAGCACAGAGCCAAGTGAAGTCAGAAAGCTGAGGGGCATGAGCCTATATAGAATCCTATACCCAGAAAGTCAGGAGCTGCATGGTCCGTCTCTCCAGCCCCTGTTACACAGATCTGGGTAGCCTGGCAAAGTTAAATTACTTGGTGGTGCCAGTGTGAACAATATAACTTGGTCTCCTGACTCCCAGGAAAATTCTCCATTCCCCTTGCCTTTTCACGGCGCAAAATCTGGGCAATATGGTGGCAGATGAAAGAATGCAGTGCTCTGTAGCATGAAAGGCACTGTTCCTAGAGATAAGTGTTATGCTGAGATAATCTGCGTTAAGTGAGATAATTGTGTGACTTGGCCCCAGCTAGCACCATGTGCTGCCAGAGAGCCGGGAGGAGAATTACGATTCCAAGAGCTACAAGTGGACCCGATGAGTCAAGCAAACCCCTTCTCCTATCGTTTCAGGAATGGAAAAAAGAATCTAAAAAACATCTAGCGTGCAACCAGTCCTTAGGGGAGGTAGAGAGGAAATCTTTCTAAAATTATTGATGAATGTCACCTCTGCTCACAACCTTTTCTTGTCTGTTCTTCCTGCACAAAATGTAAGTTGCCTGAGAACAAAGCACTTTTGTGCATTGCTTTATCCTCAGTTCCTGGAAAGTTCCTTATGCATAGAAAATGCTCAATAGTTACTAAGTGAAAATAAAATAAAATAATTGCTGAAATCTATGAATTTAAAAATATTTTTTGAAGCGGCAGAGGTATTTCCATTGATATCTAAGCTTACGAATTATAGGGAGCCCAGACTATCACAACCCTTTTTGTAAATGCTTTATGCCTCTTCCAAGCTGTTCTAAAAGTAACATTTTTTTGTTCATTGCAAAGTAATATACAGTAAAACCTAGGTTTGTGAGCATAATTCATTCCAGAAACATGCTTATAATCTAAAGCACTTGTATATCAAAGCAAATTTCCCCATAAGAAATAATGGAAACTCAGATGATATATTTTACGACCCAAAAATATTCATATAAAAATGATTATAGTACTGTAATATAATATACCATAGTAAAGAAAATACAAAATATAAAGAAAAATGAACAAATTAACCTGCATGTACCCTTGAAAACCTTTGTGGCTGGTGTGAGGGAGACAAGAGAGGGGAGGGTTATTGTGTAGGACAACTTTCATTATCACTAACAGAATCCCTGCTATCTATTGGCTCAATGGAATTTTTCTCTGCATGGGGGCTATTGTATACTCATGCACTGAGGTTGACTATAGTACAGTGTTAATAAACTCTTGTCATATGCTGTATTTAATGTAACTGGAAATAAGGCAGCAGAGGAAAGGGTCTATATCTGCAGGCAGCCTCACCTAGAATGAAGCAAAGCATTCCTAAGCTTACTCTTGTCTGGAAAAGCAAAGGACTGTCCATAGGTGCTTGGAAGTGAACAAAAAATATACTAGTGCCAGTTGTGGACACCTTCCAGTGTTCTGAAAAAAATCACTGATTTCAGCCAAACACCATGGCCTGAGACTGAGCATCCGAGCATGGGAGACAATCACCAACAATCCCACAGCAAGAGAGAGAGACAAAGAGAAGAACCACTGGTTCAGTTGTGATCATGTGCTGTTTAGCATCATGTACTACTTATATTGCAAGACATCGCTCGTTTATTAAGTCAAAACTTAGTAGAAATGTTTGCTGGTCTTGCAGAACACTTGCAAAACAAGTTACTTGCAACCTAAGGTTTTACTTGTATATTGATTATGGAAACCCTGAGAAGCATAAAGAACTTCTTTAAGTATTTTTTAACTAATTTATTTAATTAATCCTACTAATCAGAGATATCCATGGTTAACATTTTGATGTAGTCTTTCAGTACTTTTTCTCTGTGTAATGTATTTTTACATAAATATGGGCTCACATTATACATTACTATTTTGCAAACAGATTTTTTACCCCTGCTCTATACTATGAACCATTCCACTGCATCTTTAAGAGGTATATGGTTGCCCTATTATATGATCATATAGCACAATCCATTTAACCAATTCCCTTTTATTGACATTTCAGTTTTTAATACTAAAAAACAGTGTCACAGTCAACATTCATGAATATTTCCTGAGGTCAGATGTCTAAAGATGCTCTTGCTCAGTCAAAGGAAATATAGGCTGTTAATGTTTTGAGATATATGGCCACTTGTTCCTCAAAAGGTTACAGTAATTTATATTCTCACCAACAGTTCTGGAACATGGCTCTTCTCCCTGCTCTCAGCAATACTAAATAATTAGCATTTGAAATTAACCTTTGACTTTGCTTGGAATTGGGGGCAGCAAATCACAAATTTTTTCAGTATACTTACTGACCTATTTTTCCCTTTGCATGTGAGTTGCCTGTTCATCTCTTTTACCCATTTTCTTATTGGGATACCTGTCTTTTTCTTAATCATTTATAAGAGCTCTTTAAAGATACTACTCTTTTTATGGTAACAGATGTTTCTATTTGCATTTTATGGAGTTTTTGACATATAGGTTTTTGTGTAGTCAGAATTACCCATCTTTTCTTTAGGTATGCTGCCTTGTCATATATGTATAGAAAGGGCTTCCGTACCCCCCAGACTCTTAAGTTTATGTGTACTTTTCTATTCTTCTGTGTTTTACATTTGTTTATTTTCATATGAGATATGAGAGACGGCTCTAACTTTTGGGTTTTTTCATTCTAGATGGTTACGTATTTATCCCAATTCCATTTTTTTAATAACTCTTGCTTTCCCCATCGATTTGAAAAGCTGTATTTATCAAATAGTGAATCTTACAGAATTTGCATCTATTTGGGAATGTTCTATTCTGTATCAATATTTCATTTTTTTCCTGGGACAATTACTTCCCCTGATTTTTTTCACTTTTGCAAATATGCTCACCTGTTTATTCTTCCAAATGAAGCTTAGAATCATTTTTTCCACTTTTTCAAAATTCTCCAAATCATATTGGAATTTTGATTGGCAATTGTAATAGATGTATAATGTAATCTGAGAACTGACATATTTAAAATACAGAATCTTGCACTCCAGGATGTGAAATGCTCCTCTGTGTTTTTCAAAACCTCCTTAAAGTCTTTATGTTGTTTTATAGGGTTCTCATTTGGAACCTATCAACCATTCTTTTTTTTCGGGGGGGAGGTTAGGTTTATTCCTAGAGTTTTGTGATTACTTTTTCTGAAGTAAATGGGATTTTATCCCTTTGTAGTTTCCAACTGGTTATTGCTAATACTACATATATACGTATGTGTGTGTATATATATATGTATATGTATATATGTATGTATATATATGTATAATATAAGCTTTTAAAGTTTAGATAGATAACATAGATACACATGTATAGATTTATACTAGTGATCCTACTGAAGATTCTTATTAATTTTGCCAATCAGTGTTGACTAGAGGCAAAAGAGAAAACAGTAGAGAACCAACATAGGTGGGCATGTTTTCCATTAAAGTATATAGTGCATTTCTAAATAGTATTCACTAGTGCTGCTGTGGCATCTTTAATTCCCTTTTGCTCAGTGCTAAAGATAAAATCTTAATACTGTACACAATGAGATCTAAGCTGGTCCTTCATAGTGCTCTCACATTAGTGCCACTCAAACCCTAATAAAAGCATGCCAGGTTTGCCTAGGGATAATGAAGAAATGCAGCCCTGCCTTTGCATGGGCTGCACTTTTTACCTTGTTCTCACTCCCCTTTATAACCTCCCTTTTTACCTCATTCTCACTTCATTGGGGGTAAAAGGGGGTAAAAGTGCCCCCCTTTTTACCTCATTCTCACCTTCTTGTCATATAATACTGCAAACCCTGAAAACCCAGACTGAGCTCTATTACTGTACTCTGTTTCATAGTTTCTTTTTTTCTTTCTTTTCTTTTCTTTTTTTTTTTTTTTTGCTAAGTGTAATCTTCAGGTTTATTTTTTTTCTTAAATAGTTTATTGTCAAGTTGGTTTCCATATAACACCCAGTGCTCATCCCAAGTGCCCTCCCCCATGCCCATCATCCCCCTCCTTTCCCCCACCCCCATCAGCCCTCAGTTTGTTCTCAGCATTCAAGTGTCTCATGGTTTGCCTCCCTCCCTCTCCCCAACTATTTTTCCCCTTCTTCTCCCTCATGGTCCTCTGTTAAGTTCCTCCTAATCCACCTATACGTGCAAACATATGGTATCTGTCCTTCTCTGCCTGACTTATTTCATTCAGCATAACACCGTCAAGTTTCATCCATGTTGCTACAAATGGCCAGATTCCATTCTTTCTCACTGCCATGTAGTATTCCATTGTATAAATATACTACATCTTCTTGATCCATCGTAGTTTCTGACAACACAGAAGCTGTGCCCCATGAAGTGGAAATGCACATGAGTATTTCTTCCTTTGGCTTTCAGTTAAAGAACTGATACTCACTTATGCAGCACAGCAGATTTGTGTGTGTGCACGTGCGCACACTCAGAGAACTTAGACAAAAATCTGAGAGAAATTAAAACGTGGCAAGGACAACGTGACCTTTATTGCTTTTACATTTTAGGGCAAGGCTTGGGCATCCGTGTGAGGGAAAAATATGGCAAAAAATAAGGTAGTCATTAATTTTCATTTTGCTATAAGCATGTTTTGGATTAACTCAGTTAAGCAGGTCATAGCTACTAAGCACTTTCTTTTTCTTGTGTCTTTAACTGCATTAATTAGTGATACAGATATAGACATAGATATATTGCCCTAGAGGATCTGGGCAAGCCCCCAAAAGAGAAGTTTTGAGAGCTTTGAACATCATAGCATCTGACAGTTCAAGGTCCTTCAACGAATTATGATGCCCCTGAACTATGGGCGCTCAAATTATCAGAGTTTAAATGTGGAGAAACTGAGGCCTGTTTTCTCTACCAGATAAAAAAAAATCACCAATGCCAGCCTATGTTCCTATTTTCTGGAACATGTGCTTCAGAACTATGTTTAGGAATATTTGGGCTTACTGTCATGGAATTACTTTTGCAACAGGATGAAGATTGATGTTTACTACTCCTTGGTCACAGTTACAATTCATACTCACAGCTATCTCCTTAACTCTATGAGAGTATACAGCTGTAGACAGGATCTCTTTTCTAATTTAACAGGGCCTTACTTACCTGAAATTGGCTTCCACTCCAGGCTGTAGCTGTTGTCCTTCATGATATTTTTCAAACTGTGTCCCCTGGGACCAGAGCATGAAACAATCAGGGCCCATCCATGTCAACCAGAGTCACTTCATTCTTGCCTGGTTGGATATTCCAGTTCTTTTAAGATTGTCTTTGAACAAAAAGTTACACTGTTATAAATACAAGAAAAATGGGCAGTTTGGAAACCTGGCCTGGCCATTTCATCCAGCTGACTTTCCATTTTCCATAACTAATGAGATAGCATCAGCTCTTTGAGTAACATTAGCATCTTTATAAATGGCACACATCTCTCTCCAGCATCCCTGGGCAGGCTGCTGAAATTCTCAGCCCAGTGATCCAAAAACTCATGCTGAGGGTTTAGCTCTTATCTACATCATGTTTGCCGTGGATCCCTGGCCTCAACATCAGATATGCAACAGAGAGGAGCTTTACCAGAAGAACTGATTCTTAGACCCTACCCTGTGGGCCTCAGAATCTTCAGAAGTAAGGAATTTCTGCATTTTAAAATTCTCCCAAGTAAGCGAGCAAACCTTCACAGGTGATGCTTGTCAGAGCACCTAACGAGCAAGCAGGGCCTCCACTAGGCTTTTGTCCTGCTTGCTAACGAGGGTCTGCATCGGCATTGCTTCACAAACTGTCATATGCATCCAAACCACGTGGGATTATTCCTTTCTAACGAGCTTCCCAGTGATGTTGATACTGCTGGTCCACAGAACACACTTTGAGTAGCAAGGCCCCAGGCCAATGTTTCCCATCCTTGGCGCCTACTGATTTCTTAGGCTGGATAATTCTTTGCCGTGGGGGCTCTCCTGTGCATTATGGGACATTTAACAGCATCTCTGGGCCTAACTTATTCCCTCCGGCCGTCTTTAGACATATTTGACTTAGCTAGATTTTTTTCCTGGGGCCCCAAATCACCCCTGTTTGAGAATCACTGTCCTAGCTGACCTTGATCATCAGCCCTAACTAAGATCTCTTATTAAATGTGATTCATTTGTACTCTTAAAGATCCATACTCTGGGCTTATCTGCCCTTCCTAGAGTGTAAGCCACGAAAGGACAGAGGACTTATCTTATTCACCACTGTATGCAGGGCACCGAGAACACTGCTTAGCACATGGTAGGTGCTAACATGTATCTGAAAAGACGAATGAATGAATGAATGAATGAATGAATGAAGCTAGCACTGAGTAGCACATGGAGCTGTTTCTCCAAGGCTCCCTTTTTCTACCCTCTATCAAGCAGACAGAGAAAGGTTGCCTTGCCCAGTTCTCTACAAATATTTCATTGTGTTTTTCTCAGTTCTTGGTTAAAGCCTTAAGCAGTAGGGTTCTCATGTGGCTGAAGAGTATCTGTTCAAGCTCTCATCTGACAAATGCTTTCTCCTCGACCAAGTTTTCTCCTAAAGGAGATCTATCCTATGAGCCCTTGATGACCACGTCCAGAGTAAGCCCAAAGCCTTTGTGGTCTGTATGTGAAATTACCTGCTATGACCAAACCCAGCTGCGCATGCAGGAGACGTGAGGTCAAGGCTGAGCCGCTTTGTGAGGCATGGGTTTATTGTCTGCAGCCCCATTTCCCCCTTACCCCTGCCACTACCCCCTACCCTGTAACTGTTCCCACCACTTAAGATGCTGGTGAGGGGTTCGCGGCACACCTGCGAGTAGGAACCATACACATACATCACCTCCGTCAGAGCCAGAGAGTGTCCCTGCCAGTCCCTTTCCGTTCCTCCTCCCAGGCTGCCACGGTCCCCACACCAGACCCCTCCACCCTGCTTTGTTCATGAAGGCAGCACTGTGGGGGGTGTGGGGGTGGTGGTGAGACTCGGTGGGAAAAAGTGCCCCGTCTGCACCCCCCACGCCTCCAGCAAGGGCAGGCAGCCCAATCTCTGTATGAGGGGTGTGCCTCAGGTCCTCCTCCAGGCCCCCGCCCCCAGGAGTCTGTAGCAGCTCCCCCACCGCTGCCCTCTCCATCCATCCCTGCAGGGGGGCTCCCTCTCCAGGACTCTGCATCATTCCAGGATTCTACCCACTTGAGGGCAAGCCAGCGGACACACTGAGCCTGGCCCCGTGCCTTTCCATCTCTGTGCGCACACTTCAACCATTGGAGCATGGTGGCTTCATCCCCTCGCCCGCCGCCCATCCTGGCTGAGCTTTGTTTCCAGCATTCTCTGTCCAGCCCTGAGAGAGTGCGGTTCCTTCCTGCTCCACCCCAGCATCCACTCCGACCACAGTCACAGCCACGTCCCCTGCGTCCGGAGGAAACCCCGATTGCCCCACCAGCTTCCTCCTTCTGCACCGGCATATTGCATGCTAGGGGGCCACAGGACTCTCCTTGTCCCACAGGATGGGAGTATCCTTGGAAGGTATGAAGGCCAAGTTCATTGAGGAAACCCTGGGTTTCCTTTGAACTTTTTTATTCCCAGCACCTTTGCTGTGCTGATGCGCCAGTCAGTCTCCTGGAGGGAATCCAGTGTCGGGTCTTCCAGATGCGTTCGTAGCAGGCTCTGTGACTCAGTGACACCGTGCCTCTCCAGTGCTCCTTGCTTCTAAACGTAGGACTGCCTTGGGGCTCAGCCCTTGGCCCCCCAACCTTCTGATAACTTCAGAGGCCAAGGGACATTCATCTCCATCCCAGGCCCTTCCTCTCAGGTCATGCTCTGTATGTGCACATATGCCCGCAAGCTACTTCCTCACACTCAGTACCAGCAGGCCATCTCTCCCTCCCCGCCTCCCCCCACTGCACCCTCATGAGAACAAGCCAGTGCAACCCCCTGCCTCAGGATGCTGCCACAGTGCCCCTTTGCACCGTCCAGAGCCTGAGACTCACCCTGAGCACCCACCCGTCTCTCATTTCCCACATCCACTAATAAACCATTTTCACATTTCCAGAATGTGTCCACATCTTTCCATCACCACAGCCACCACCCTGTTTTGAGCTAACGTCATCTCCAGCTTGTATTCCAAATCCCTGCAAACTGGCTGTCTTGCTTCCCTCTGTCCCCAGCCCATCTCTGAGACTGCAGTCCATGTGGTATTTCACATGTTACCTATGTTTGTATTACACACGTATACTTAACCCTTCTTGGCTCCCGTGTTAGGGTTCTCCAGAAAAAAAGAACCAACAGGAGTACATAGATTTATTTTTAAGGAATTGGTTCATGGGATTGTGGGAGCTGGCCAGTTTGAGATTTGTGGGACAGGCCAGCAAGCTGGAAAATCAGGCAAGAGTTGATGTCAAAGCCTTGAGTCCAAATTTTCACAGGCAGGAGTTCTATGTTGCAGTCTTGAAGAGAATTTCTTATACTTCAGAGAATCTCAATCTTTGCTCTTAAGGCCTTCAGCTGATTGGATGAGGCCCACCCACCTTGTGGACTATCATCTGTTTTACTCCAAGTCTGATTTAAATGTTAACTCCTAAAAACACCTCAGCATGGGGACCTGGGCAGCTCAGTCAGTTAAGTGTCTGATTTTGGCTCAGGTCGTGACCTCACAGTTTGTGGGTTTGAGCCCTGCATCGGGCTCTGTGCTGACAGCTCAGAGCCTAGGGCCTGCTTCAGATTCTGTGTCTCCCTCTCTCTGCCCCTCCCCTGCTGCTGCTCACACACTTTCTCTCTCTCTCTCTCAAAAATAAACATCAAAGCATTTAAAAATAAATAAAAACACCTCGGCAACATCCTGGTGGTGTTTGGGCACATACCTTAGCCAAGGTCACATATAAACTTAACAATCAAGCTTCCTTTTTCACTGAGGATGAAGGCTAATATCCCAAACATGACTACAAGGCTGTGTGATCTAGCCCTGCCTTCTTCCTCTCTGATCATCTCCCAGTCACTGTGTCCTGGTCACTCAAATCTGCATGCAGTTCTTGAATAAACCATCTACTTCCTGCCCTGGGACCAGGACACAAGTTATTCCCTCTGTCTGAAATGCCTTGCTCCTAACTCCCAGCGCGCATGCACACTTACACACGCACGCACAGGCATTGCCTAAGGAAGCCCTATTCCATCAGCTTCCAGATCCTGGTTCAGATGCTCTTCTGGGAAGAGTCCTCATGCCAAGCAGACAGAGTTCCCTGCTTTTCTGACTCAAAGTAACACAGTGCATAATGACACATTTAGTTTCGTGTTTACTTAATTAGTATCTGTCTCCTCCACTAGACTGTAAACTCCCTGAAGGCAGGAGCCAGGTCTGTGTTGTCTACCAGAGTACCTCCAACACTCACAGATGTTGGATTAGGGAACCGGGAGAGACTGGCTGGGCCCTGAATGCCTTAGGTCTTCCATTCCCTCATGTCTCATGTGGGGCCCACGCTTGCCTATGGCTTCCCCCCTCTGCTTTCCTCACTCTCTCGTTCCTGGCTCCTGCCCCTCTCTGGTCCTCCTTGATGTGTGCCCCTCTAAGCAGAGGGGCCTCTCCCCTGTCTGCCTGTCTGTGTGGCTCAGGCTTAAAACCGCCTGCATGAGCCTTTCCTCACGCATCAGTTTTCGTCCTTGAAGACAAATATATAAGACAAACTGACAGAGCAAAGCTTTCAGCTGGTGGTAGAGGGCTGGGGACTGTCACTCCTTCATGAGCCCTCAAATGCACATTTGTATATAAGCATTTATGGAGGCAAAGCTACTGCCATCCAATATATCGGTGAGAAAATATTCACATTTTTATCCTTGGGTGGAAACCTAACCAATGTCTGTGGACAGATCAGAATTTGCTCTACTTTTCACCCCTAACAGTTTAATAGTTGAGTTGTCTAAGATTTCATCATCTTAATATTTTCCTATGGGGTTAGAAGTTCACAGACTGTTAGCCAAGAGCCTGTGTTAATTGGCTCTTAGCCATTTTCCATCATGAGAGGTAACCATTTCAAGGTTGAGTAGTCTGTGTCCCAAATGCTGCAAAGCATCAATGACATGAGCCTTATGAAATTTTAGATGCATTAGATGTCATCCAGCCATGCAATGGACATGGTCGTGAAGACCTGAGTATAAAGCAAATCTCACTTCCCTATGACTTGTATCCTAGTGCAGAGAAGCTTTACCCTCGTTCCGGTTAAACATTTATTAGTAGAGGTTCCTCCCTCCAGAAGGACACTTTTAGTGGTAGAATCATCATGAAACTTCAACGCACCAGGGAATCCCACTGTCCCAAATCCTTTTGGTAAAGGAAAAAATCTTAATGTACATTTTTCATAAGTTTGGATATTTCCCTTTGCATCGTAAGAAGGGAAAGTTCAGTTGCTTCATATGGTGAACTTCAGCAGTATTAAAAGTTCAACAGTTTCCTCCCTGAATTGGGAGTGGGAATAAATCAGGTGGTAGACAAGTGGATCTCTCAGGGAGTGAGTGTCCTATTTATTATTCCTTCAAGCAAAGAGCAAGACTTGTTTGGAGAGTGGCTTTGAAATAGGCATGTGTTAACAAACAACTTACTAACGACCTCTGGTGAGCCTGGGACTTCTCACTGAGTGAAAAACTTAGTCACCAGGCAGTTTTGCGTCCCTGGACTCCCACCGCATAGCCCCTCCCCCGCTCCCCAGGTCCCCTCATTCTTTGCTGATTGTGAGGCTCATGCCAGTTGGAGATTCTGTTACTCTTTCTGCCTCCACACCAACAGCTACCAACAATTTGCAAGAAGGGGAAACTGTATTAAAAATAAAAAAGACCATTTCAGGCTCTGAAGTTTGCTTTCAAAAGACTTGTATATAAAAATGTCCTTAAGCAATACTGATTCCCGTAAACTTGCAGTACTGTTAGAGGCTCCCCCTCCCAAATTCTGGTGTTCTTTAACCGTTAGATATTGCAGACTTCAATTATCCTTTTTCAGCGTCTGTACTTAAACCACAAAGAGCAGCCCTTGGAAGCGGAGGGCACAATTGTTGCCAACAACAATGACCAGAACCAAAAACACAGAGTGACCAAGGATTTGCACAGGGCACCGCCTTCTGTGCCCCGTGACGTGGGCCACGGGTGTTCGCCATCTCCAGGGACGAGGACAGATTTTATGACCAGCTGTGAGCCTCAGTCTGTGTGTTGAGGAGACACTTTCTTTGTGCTCAGGTGGGTATTTGGAGCCCTGGGTTCCAGGGCCCAGTGACTCACATCTACCCTGGGCGCAGGTATGCCCGAAAGCTGCTGGCTGGAGTGGATGTTGAATTTATTATGTGAAAGAAACAGCAACTTTGGGGCACCCTGAGTTTTCAGCAGTCCGTGTTGCCCGGCCCCCTCTGGGGGCGCATACGCAGACTAACTGTGTGAGATGGGTAACTGGACCAGCAGCAGCAGTGGACACATTTAAGAGGAGCAGCAGCCTCAGGAATCTTGGGAGAGGCGTTCCCAGGGAGGGAGGAGTCACTGGCTCAGAGGACAAGGCTCAGTGGGCCCCTGGCTGATGCCTGGGTGTGGAGGACACCAGGCCCGTGCGTCCAGGCATCCTTCCTTCCCACCTGCTGGGACTACTGGCCTTCCATTGAGCATGCACCTCTTGAAGACCTACTGTGTGCTAGAACCTCTGCTAGACAGTGGCAACAGGGAGGGCAAGGCGTGGCCTCTGCACTCCAGCAGCCCCTGGGTGAAGACACGGAAGCAGATTCCTGTACTGACTGCACCAGCGAGGCCCCAGGTCTTCCCTCCAGCCTGTGAATGTCACCAGCAGAGAAAGAGTCTCCCCTGCTCCCAGCACAAGACTGGTCCCCAACAGCACAACATGATCTAGCGATTGAATATAATATACACATCAACGAATCGTATGGTAAAAAAGTCCACAGAAGGAAACAGCTCAGCTTCCAAAGTGTTTCTACAAGAGAAGCTTCAACTGGTCCTCAAAGACGGAAGGATTCAGACCACATGAAACGGAGGCTCATGGGCAGACTTCGTGCCTGGAATACAAAGCAGCAGCCTGTTCAGGGGACACACCGGGCCACTGTGCTTTGAGCACAGGCTCCGTGTAAGACCGTGTGGCAAGAGAAGGGCCAGGTGCCTGGAAGACCGTGTGTGGCCCAGGGGAGCCCCATGGCGGGTTTTTATTAGACTTCCATCTAGAAAGCTGGCCCTGAAGGAATGGGGGGGCCAGACTGGCCTGGAGACCCACTGCCCAGCAGACAGCCCAGCAGGACCCCTTACTGACTTCTCCCCTTGTCTCTGTTCATTTATGCGTCCTCCATGGTCTCTGGTCCAGTATTTTACTTAGAGTAAATACAGTTGACCCTCAAACAAGACAGGTTTGCACGGCACGGGGCCACTTATACATGCAGGCTTCTCCAAAAATATAGAACAGCACTGTACATGTATTCTCTCTTCTTTATGATTTTCTTAATAACATTTTCTTTTCTCTAGCTTACTTTATTGTAAGAAGACTGTACATAATGCATATAACATACAAAATATGTCTTAATCAACTTCATGTTACTGGTAAGGCTTCTGGTCAACAATAAGCTAATAGTACGTTTTGGGGAGAGTCGAAAGTTATACTTCGATTTGTGCAAGGGGGTCATCCCCCCAACCCCAATATCATTCAAGGGTCAGCTGTAGGTTCTAAATATCAGTTGACTTTTTTTTTTTTTTTCCAGTTATGTGGCTCTTCAGTCACTTAATAATGGCACAGTTGGGTTCTGAATCCAGGTCTTCTGATTCTTCCATTTCTTTGACATAGAAAGTTCTCCAGATGTTTAGTCCAAGAGTTTTCAGATTTAGCTTAATTCTTAAGCTTCAATTTATCTTGTCTGTTGGATTCTAACCTTCAGTTCACATTGTATCAAATCTTTAACCTTTCGAAATTGTACTTTGGAACAAGATCACTAGTGTTTGTCTTAAGGAGTGATAGCAGATACTTTTCCAAGTCACTGCCTACTCAGACTAAGCTATTTTAGAAGTTTGAGTGTGGATAAGATGGTCATCCCTGCTTTTTAAGACACTTTCTGTGACAATTCAGTTTTTAAACTTTTCTGATTAAATTAACACAAATTTTGCTGATTGGCTTAGTATTTTCATTTTTTGTTTTTTTTTTTAATTTTTGTTAAAAAAATTTTTTAATGTTTATTTTTGAGAGAGAAAGAGACAGAACATGAGCAGGGGAGGGGCAGAGAAAGAGGGAGACACAGAATCTGAAACAGGCTCCAGGCTCTGAGCTGTCAGCACAGAGCCGGACGTGGGACTTGAACCCATGAACCATGAGATCATAACCTGAGCCGAAGTTGGATGTTTAAATGACTGAGCCACCCAAGATCCCCTGGACTATTATTTTTAGACATATATCTGGCTTTCTAGTTTTTCTACCCCTGTTTGCAAGAGCTAAATGATATAGTGGGTGTCATGGCTGACATAAGGCTAGTGAGGCACCGAATCATAATTAATTTAGGCCCTAGTGGCGCCCAGTTGGCACAGTCTCTGGAGAGCTGACCTTATCTTTGATGTATTCAAAGCAAGTTATTTTTACTCTGGTGGTTAGGGAAGTACACAGCCATGCTGTCTCTTTGTTTTCTCCTTATTACAGAATCCATTGGGAGGTTTGATAGGGCAGCCGCCGGGGTGCCAGGACAGTGGGACACATGCCAAGAGAGGGTATCCTGCTTGGCAAGGCCACCCAGGGTCCTTCGGATGGCTCTGTGCCCGTTTAATTATTCTAAGTAGAAGAGTTGTCCTCAGCGAAGAGGTGAAGCGGAAGGCTGCTCCTTACTCTTCCCATTTCCCTGCCCTCCTCACTGCCTTCTCTCCCTTGAGTGTTCTTGAACTCTGTCCTTTCTTTCTATAAGCTGCTTGTAGAACTTTTAATTTTCCATGAATAGAAAATGGCTGATAACCACTGACAATGCTTCCTCTACCACGTGGGTTGGTATTTTTACAAATACCAAACTTAGGCCAAAGGGCAAGGGGCAGATTTTCAGACCTCTGTTCTCCTCTTAAAAAAGATTGGGGTGAAGGGTCCCTGAACTCATGACACATGGGTGGTGGATTCTGTAAGAGCAGGGGGGCAAGAAGAGGGTGTGGCTCTGCACATATCACCCCTCCTGGAGTGTTTTTACAACCCTGAAGCCAGACTGTACTCTCACCAATGAAATCAGACTCTCTCAGGGCAGGACCGAAATATCAGGGCTTTTGGAAGCACTTCCTGTAACTCCTGCCCAGGCTGCATGTGGGGGCCTCCGTGGGGGTTGGGACTCACCCCTGCCACCTGGGAAATTTATCAAATGTTGCAACTATTGCTGTCTGATAGTGTGTCCTTTCAGTGTGGATGAAGTAAAATGGACAGCAACCTTTAATGTTACCAGCTCTGTTTGGAGAACACCAGGAACTTTCCCAATATTTCCTTCAGCCCCTCGAGTCTGAACTAGCTGTTTACCCACGGCAGTCTCTGCCCAAGCCCTTAGATATTCTTGCTACTCTCCATCCCCCCATGGCCTCCTGTGCTTGGCTGCACAGGTAGCTGCCCCAAATTCTTCCTGACAGTCCTCACGGGGTTCTGAGGGGCCTAGAGGAGAATAAAACTGGATGTTTTATCTTCCTGTAGAGCAGGGATTCTCAACCCTGCAGCACATTAGAATCACCCCAGGGCTCGATTTTGATTTAATGGGTCTGCAGCAGGGTCCATCCATTAGGGGAATTTAGAAAGCTCCCTGGGTGATTCTAATATGAACTCAGAGACAAGAACCAGATCTGTAAGATAAAATGAAATGTAAAAAAAAATATATGTATTTGTATTTTTTTCAACATTTAGTTCTAGAAGATAATGAAAGATGCTGGTCAGACAATAAACAAAATACAGAGATTATTTTTAAAATATATATTTAAATATGTCTATTTTGAAAAAAATTACACACACACATATTTATATATATTCTATATTCCCCCGCCCCCCCCAATCCAATACCTGATATTTTTGAGGAGGCCAGTGTGCAAGGTGGATGACTCTTAAGCAGGACTTGGAATGTACTATCAGAGAAAGATCTTGATGTCAGTATCACCAACTATTAATTAGGGCAGCACTAGCTGCTGTAACAAATAAAACCCAGACCTTCAGCAATTTTACACTGGGAATTTGGTGTCCATGTAGCAGTGTGGAGGGTGAAGAGATCAGAGAGGCAGCCCTCCTTTCTGCACATTCAGGGTCGCCAGTATTTGGTCTGATGGTGGCCCTGCTAGGGGGCGAGGAGAGAGTGGGCGGGGCTCCACTGGGAGGGACCCATTGGCTGGGCCCTGCGACGTGTGCTCGAACCTCATTGGCCAGAACTCAGTCACACGACTGCTACCTGTGTGAACTATTTTGTGCAGACCCAAGCTACTTGTGTGAACTATTTTGGGTAGCCCCAGCCCCTGGCCGGGAGCTGGACGGCGGTGGAGAGCAGGCCCTCTGCAGCACCTGCCATTTGCCTGTGTGGAGTCGGGTGCCCCGCGGAAAGGCCAGGTGTGGCCGCTGCCCTTGGGAATGCAGGCTCCAGGCCTCCTAGGTGCGAGAGCCTGCAGAGGATACATGATTGTATTAAGGGCTGTGCCCTTTCTCTTCTTTTCTCCACAGATATCGCAAACGGCACCAGTTCAGGGGGGTACCGCCCACCTCCCAGAACCAAAGAAGTCATCATCAATGGCCAGACTGTGAAACTCAAATATTGTTTCACCTGCAAGATTTTCCGGCCTCCTCGCGCCTCTCACTGTAGCCTTTGCGATAACTGCGTAGGTGAGTAGAAGTGGAAATTGCCTCTGTCCCGCCCCTCGTGTGTGTGGGAAGATGTCTGTAGCTGACGGAGTAGCTGATTTCCCGTGTGTAGACTGTGCTAAAGAGAATCGGCATGGGTGTCACTTCAATCCTCCAAAACTGAGCAACAATAATAGTTAATATTTCAAGCGCTTCCAGCCATGTATGCAGTTCACCAAGCCTAGGGTTCCCAAGTCTCTTTTCCTCTTACATTCTCCAGCACCCCCCGCTGTGGGTGCAGGCCCTAGACCGGCTCCTCCAGGCGTGCACACACCGGAGTGGGGGTTCTTTGTTCCCTGGAGCTGCCAAATCAGCAGGCACTAGAAATCATTTTACCTCTGGGTCCCTCCATTGCCCGAAGGGCTGGAGGCACATGGAGCCGGATGTGCTTTGTGAAGTTCTTCCAACTCCTCAGAGGAGCACTGAGCTGGGAGATGGAGGCATTGGAAGCACAAAGAGAGAAAAAGAGGCAGAGGCCAGAAGACGTCCAGGCCTAAGTTAGGATCGTGGCTCTTCCCAGTGACCACCAAGACCTTCCCTCTCTGTCCACTGGTTTTCTCCAGGACAGACTAGAGAAATAGGCAGAAGGAATGGGTGACACGGAGGTTATCGGTTGTAAGACTTGGCTCTACGGCTCTGCCACCACTGGTCCAGGACAGGATTTTCCAACTGCCGTGGGTCCCAGTCTTTTGCAGTTATTTGGCAAGCACTTCCTGTCACTTCGGACTGAGAGCCTCTTACCACACTCACAGACCATAGTCTGCCCTGGGCTGGAGCTTCTTAGAGATGAAGTTGGCAAGGAGATGGTAGAAGACCCAAGTCACAGGAAGGGTGATTGCAGAAAGGCTCCGCCCATGGAGAAAGACCCTCTTTTCTCCAGTCCCATAGCCTGCTTCTAATAGAAATGACCAAGGGTAATTCTGGGCTTTAGGCATAGGAATCCTCGGTCAGCTCAGAACAAACCTGTTTCCCTCATATCATCAATGCCCAACACTCTTCCTGAGTCTATTAGAATTTGTAGTCTCAATTCTTGAGGAAAATAGAATGTTATAATGTGCTTCCGGTGTGCAAAGCTATTTTCCTTTTGTCTGAAATTCGCTTCATCCTAACTTTAAAAATCTACAATTTGGTAGAAAATCCATGATTTCCCCATCAGGCCTTGTCTTGGTTTTATTAACTTAGATGAATTACTTTTAGATTTTGCTCCCGCAGCAGAATAGAATAGAATTACATTCAGTCTTTTCCCATTTTGAAAGTAGCCTGAGTTAGGAGCTGGAAGTCTGGAACCACATGGCCTGGGTATAAATACGAGCTTCGTATCTACTTAAACTCTTTATGCCCCAGTTTTCTCATGTGTACAGTGGGGTTGATACAAGTAACTACTTCATGGGACGGTCGAGGGATTAAATGAATCAGTACAAGGAAAACAGAATAGTGCCCGCTGTATAGGCTCTATAATTGTTGCTGCTATTCTGTTATTACATCTGCTCCCATGATATTTTTGTTTGGCTTTCTCTGGATAATTTCTTGATCAACTGTAGCCCTCTGTGGGGGTGATGACCAACACTACACCTGGTCGTCTACGTGGGTGCACACTAGGGTTCCTTCAAAGACACACGACAGCCTTCGTTAGGTTTCTAATATGCTTCCTGGTGACGTCAGCCGTCTCATGCCCATCTTGAGGACATTTTAAACCAGAGCATCATGGTGGCATAAACATCTGCAGGGAATAATCTGTAGGGATTCTCAGGACCCTCTCTTGGGTCATAATTTTTTTTTTAATTTTTGTAATGTTTTATTTTATTTCTGAGAGAGGGAGAGAGACAGCATGAGCAGGGGAGGGTCAGAGAGAGAGGGAGATACAGAATCTGAAACAGGCTCCAGGCTCTGAGCTGGCTGTCAGCACAGAGCCTGACGCGGGGCTCGAACCCACGAACCGTGAGATCATGACCTGAGCCAAAGTCGGACGCTTAACCGACTGAGCCACCCAGGCGCCCCTTGGGTCATAATTTTGATATTGCATGAATGAATGTTATATGATGGAATAGTATATAACATGCGCTTTTCACATAAGCTTTTCTGTTACTTTGCTTGCCTTTTTCTGGAGGTCCAGTGACTTATTCCACTAGGCATTATAGGTAGGGAGTTGTTATATACAAACCCATAGCGTTTACTGGGCACCTCCTTCTCTTTATCATTTATAAAAATGTTTACCCATTTCTAGACATCTGACTGTCCCTTTGTTCATTTGTATCATTTGGTCCCAACCTTCTGTTTCCTTTCTCTAGGCTAGACTCTTAATCATGATAAAACTTCCTCCCCAGCTCATAGTGCTTTAAAATTCTCTTTGGATTATTGTAAAACACTTTCTAAAAGCTCATAGAATTGTCTTATTCATTCCCTCCAACAGCCATAGGTGTTCATACATATCCCTTAAAGAACCTTGATGAATTAGAAGTAAAATCTCCTTACCAAAATTATGTATCAACCCCAGTTAATGGTGCACTTCTCCCAGAATATAACTGTTTAAGGTAGTACAATATCTTATGGAAACTACCAGCTGAGAAAATAAGAGCCATCAGTCTATAATACCTCAGAGCCCTTCTGCAGCTTTTTTTTTTTTAAAGTTTATTTATTTATTTATTTGGAGAGAGACAGAGAGAGAGCATGCAAGCAGGGGAGGGGCAGAGAGAAAGGGAGAGAATCCAAAGTGGGCTCTGGACTGACAAGGAGCATGAACTGTGAGATCATGATCTGAGCCAAAACCAAGAGTTGGACACTTAACTGACTGAGCCACCCAAGTGCCCCATAAACCCTTCTGATAAATCCAAGTCACAGTGGCAATCCAGCATTCCACAAATAAGCATGGCGGTGTCCTGTAATTGGGAGGCACAGAACAGTGAAAAGAGAGGAAAGGGGAAAGTTTGGGAGTAGGCTCCAGAGGAGGAAACTTGGCCAGAGAGCGTATCACCAGCATCTGCCCCTCAGCATCATTTGATGGCCCTGGGGCTGGGGTTTGGCAAACCCTGATGAGGACCCCACTGTGCAAATGACAGGTGAGATAAGTAGCATACGGGTGATTTAAAATAAAGCTACTCACAGCCCTCCTGCAACAACCACACAGTGACTCACACCTACATCGCTTCGGTTTTCCAGTTCATTATGCTACATTTGGGCCTTTGGCGTGACCCATTAGCAGACCAGCAAATTGGACTTTGTTCTGCATTTGGGAAAATAGAGTGGAAAGCAAATGTCTCCAACTGAGAAGTGTAATTGCAGAGTTTGCCACGATTTTATTTTTAGATAGAACGTTTTTATTGAAAGAATTCTGCTTTTTGCAGCCAGGGAGAAAAATACAATGATATGCTGAAAGCCAGAGTTAGCACATGTGGCTTCCCTTACCTTGTAATGAGTGGGTTTGGGTCGGTTCTTCCTAGGGACACAAATAAATGTCGCTTGATGCTGGGAGAAGGGAGAGGAAAAATGGGGTTTCCCAGGCAGTTCAGAAGAGTGGTTTTCTTTGTTAAATACGTTTGAAATGAGAGCAAACTTGTAAGGGCTCTGTATTTTGAGTTAAGGACTGATGGTAAAGCTTTCGTGGAGAGCAAAGCCTGGTGCAAATATAGAATGGGTTAGCAGGGCCTTGTGGTTGGCAACTTGGCTCTAACACACTCAGACTTGGGGACTGGATCCGGGTCCTGTCATTGGATGATATTGGTACATGAGTAGGTTATCTGACTACCCCAACTGTTAGCACATCTATAAAGTGGATGACCCTAGTACTACCTCGTAAGTTTCTTTTAAGGATTAAAAGAAATGGGGCGCCTGGGTGGCTCAGTCGGTTAAGCGTCTGACTTCAGCTCAGGTCATGGTCTCACAGTTCATGAGTTCGAACCCCAAGTCGGGCTCTGTGCTGACAGCTCAGAGCCTGGAGCCTGTTTCAGATTCTGTGTCTCCCTCTCTCTCTGACCCTCCCCTGCTCATGCTATCTCTCTCTCAGAAATAAATAAAACATTAAAAAATTAAAAAAAAAAAAAAGTATTAAGTGAGGCTGTGGCCAGCAAGGACCCAGTATAGACCTGCCACATGCTGTGGGGGCTCAGAGAGTGCTTGTCATTAATGTTACTGTGGGTAACCAGGGGAATGCTGCTAACAGTGCTCCAAAAATACCTGCACAGGACAAGTTCAGGGGGTGATAGGGGTCACCTTGTTTCCCCGTAATCTGGTATGATACAGATGACCTGCAGTCTTGGAATGAATATACTCTTTCTCTATCTCATTTTGTCTCTATTTACCTCTGTTTCTGTCTGTCTCTCTTTCAAAACCTTTCTCTGTCTCTCTCTAGTTCTCTTTCTTGGTTGCTATCACATTGCTTCTGCACCTATGGAACCAGCTATTTTGTCATGTTTGTTCAGCCAGGCAGTCTTTGAAGTTATAAAATATTTTTAGATGACCAGCATCTAGGGCCATGGGGCCACTTCTGCTCTCTCTGATCCTAAGGCTCCTTCGGGTCATTCTTAAATTGAGAGTAACTGAAGGTGCTGAGGAAGCAAACTGTACACTCGGGAGGTCCTCTCAACCCCGCTGTATATCTCAGAGCCCCAAGTGAGTCCCCTCCACATTTCAGGGAAGTCTGTCCTTTGATGGACTCTGGTCTAGGGTCAGAATAGCCAGCAGCTCTCACTGGAATTGGGTATTTTTAATACACTCTAAACCTGTAATTAAAAGGGACTTATTTGAAAGTAGTTTAACCACACACTGTGGATTTGGTTGAGTCTGATAAACAAAGAGACAGAGCACACAAGCCTCTGTAAGCCCGTGCTGTGTGCAGGTGTCCAGCTTTGACCAGGCAGAAGGCAGCCTAGCCTGAGGCCCCGAGGTGGCCTCTGGAGGCAGCAGCTCCCTGGATCCCAAGCCTGCTGCCCTGTCTAGGAAGGGAGGACCCTCTCTGCATTTGCAGTGACACGTCTGGAGGTGCTGTGAGGACAGAGAAGACGGTACATGAAGCCCTCAGGCTGTGTTGGCCCCTGGTATGCTGTAAGCAAGGCCAGCCGCACTCCTCATACAGGGGGTGCCCTGGTCCCATTTAGTTCTGTCCTTGTCTGTCAGCTCTGGTGTAGGCGGCACAAAGAGCCTGCAGAGGCCCCCCACAGAGACTTGGTGTTCAGGGACTCCTGGTTTTGGCAGGCCTTTCCCACCATTTAAAAAATCCCTTATTGGGGCGCCTGGGTGGCTTAGTCGGTTAAGTGTCTGACTTTCGCTTAGGTCATGATCTCGCGGTTCATGGGTTCGAGCCCCGCGTCAGGCTCTGTGCTGACTGCCAGCTCAGAGCCTGGAGCCTGTTTCAGTCTGTGACTCCCTCTCTCTCTGACCCTCCCCTGCTCACGCTGTCTCTCTCTGTCTCCTAGAAATAAATAAAACATTAAAAATTAAAAAAAAAAAATCCCTTATTGACTCACTTTCTTGTTCCCTTGTCTCTTTTTTCCTGTGCTCTTTCTCTCCTGGGAGTACTACACACTCCCCTTCTCACTCGACAGTGTCTTCCTCCCATCAATCCAGCTGCTGCCTCTGTGACGTAGTTTTCTGAGCTCAACTGCTGATATTTTGTCTGTTGTGTACACTCTGTGCACATCAGAGCTCAGTTACTGCTGCACGGTTGTCCTCAATATTAGGAGGTTTAGAATATCTGAGATTTGGAATTGCAGCACTTCTGGTATGGAGTAGCATTCTAGAATTTATTTTTAACTATTAGGGAATGGTGATAGGGCTATTAATTTCCCATAGGAAATTTTGTATGGGAAGAGCAGGCATTTGCATTCCTCCAAAAACCGAAATGGAAAGGGCTTTGCTGTAGTCCCCCTCCCACCACCAAGTTTCCAGTATCTTTGCTTTTCAGTCACATTTAATAAGCACCTATGTGTCAGACACTACTAGCTATTTTGATGCTAGCTGCATCAAAATAAAAGACAATCCTCAAAGAGAGTTATTAAGAACAGACCAAGGAGAATTCATTATATTTATTATATATAAGGTTATATTGTTATATTTATTATATTATTTATTATATAATGATAGAAGTCAGTATATTTATTATATTATATAAACCAAAGAGAGTAATTTTACACTGGTAAAGAGCACAATAAACAATTCAGTCATCAACATATATGCACCAAATAACATTGCATTAAAATATATAAAGTAAAAGTTGTTAGAGAAGGTGAGGATAATTTGCTACAAACATAATGCTAGTGAGAAACAATTGCATATTTCTAGTTTTGATGGTTCAGGTAATATAAAATATAAGAAGAAAATAAAGGATATTAATATATAATTAATATATGCTAAACTATGCTTCTACAAAGTATACTTACCTTTTTTTTAACTGTGTATGGAATATTTATAAAAATTAATCATACTAGGCCACAAAAAATTCCTAGTTTTCCAAAAACAGATATTTGCACAGATCATACTATCTGATGACACAACAGTAAAACTCAAAATCAATCACAAAGATGTAAATACACAAACCTAATCAATTGTGATATTTTTTGAAAAGCTTTTAAACTTCAAATGCAAACCTCAAAATCACAGTTGTGAAATAGTTAGAAAATGACAATAAGAAAAATGCAAAAGGAACTCTACACTAGTTAGAATTCTAAATTTTAAACACACAAAATAGTTAAGCTAAGCAGGAAAGGAATTATTTGGAAAGCCATCAAGTAGCTCATAGGAATGAAGGAGAAGCCTGAGAGCCAGGCTTAGAAACCAGGAAAGGCTGAGTGCAGCCAGTCACAACTACAGTAGGACATCTTAGGATGTGTGAACCCTGCAAGCAAAATGTTTGTTGCATTGTCACCGAGTTCTAACTCTGCTGCTGCCATCAGCATAAAACTGTGACTCTCTCTGTCTGCAAGGACTCTGGGTTCAGAGATCTGGGTGGGAGCACCTGAGCCTGTTTTGCTTCCACACCCAAGGAACTAGCAAGGCAGGAGAGGTTAACTACCCACTTTCAACTTCTATAAGCCAGGGTGGGTATGGGGGGGTGGGACGGGTAGGGCCCTGCCCTGCACCTATTTTGGGATCCTCCCCAAACAGGAAGTTTACTTAGATCGTGGATGGCCAATGAAACAAAAAGTTTTTAAAAGTCTAGTACAAAAAACAAAACTGAACTTAGAAGCAAATAAACAAACATAATATCCATCTCAAGGAGATAGGAAAAAATAGCAAAATAAACCTAAGAAAAACAGGAAGAAAAAAATGAATGACCTACAAAACAGGAAAATAGATATGATACCACCTTTAATTCTTTGGAAAATAAACAACATAAAGATAAACTTCTGGTAAGACTGAAAGAGAAAATAACAAAATGGAAATAACAGATTCAAAGGGGGCAAATACAGGTAAGTTTTTAGTTATTGGAAGATAACTGGATTAGTTTGCATATTATATAATTCAATGCTGATTGATTTGAAAATCTCAGTGGAACCTGATTTTAAGGGAAGTTAGTCAAAGAATGAGTGGAAAACTTAGACTGCTAATAATGAAAAGCTGAGGAGTTTATTAAAGAATCATCCAAAGGAAAAATAAGATAAAAACAGAGAGGTAGGCAAACCTAAGAGACTCTTAAATACAGAGAACAAACTGAGGGTTGCTCTAGGGGTGTTTAATGGGGGAATTGGTAAATGGGTGTTGGGTATTAAGGAGGGCATTTGTTGGGATGAGCATTGGATGTTACATGTAAGTGATTAATCAGTAAATTCTGCTCCTGAAACTATTATGATGCTATATATGCTATTATTATGTTAACTAACTTGGAATTAATTTTTTAAAAATTTAGATGTATATTTGATATGAAAAATATTCACATTATATTATTAAATTTTTTGTTAGATATTTAAAAAACTAATACAAAAAAAGATGCTAGAATCAAACAGTTTTACTTCCTGCACTCTGAATAGTGTTTCAGATCTTAGAGCAGCTTGGACAGCTTTTCAGTTCATTTCACCAAGACAGCATAAACCTAACACGAAAATCTGACAAAAACAACATGAAAAAAAAGATTCTCATTTATAAATGTATATAAAAGTCAACATAACATAACAAATTTAATCTACCAGTGTAATAAAAGAGTAGGTCATTCTGACATAGAAGGTCATATTTGAAGAATGCAATTTTTTAAATGTTAATAAGTCTGTTACTATATCAGTAGGTCAAAGGCCAAAAAGTATATAATCATGACAATAAATGATAAAAAGATATTTAATAAATTTGGCACCCATTTCTAACTCTGAAACTTGGTAAACCAAGATTGGGGGAACTGGCGGGAAGAATTTGGGCTCCAGTGATCTCCATACCCTGGTGTTACTCGCATAGTTATGTTGCCTTACCTGACAAAGAGATTTTGAAGACGCCATTAAGGTTACAGATTAACTGACTTCAAATAATGGATATTATCCTAGATTATCCACGTGGGCCCAGTGTAATCACAAGAGTCCTTAAGAGCAAAAACCAGAGATTCCAAGTAGGAGAAGGCTTCATCCTACATTGCTGGCTTGAAGTTGGAGGGATCCATGTGGAGAAGGGAGAAGAAAATGAATCCTACCAACTGAACTAAGCTGGGAAGGAAGAGGAGCCAAGCCCAATGGCTCCTGCACCCCCACCTTTACCTTGATCTTAGCCTGGTGAGACCCTGAGTCAAGCTCTTGACCCAGTAAAATCCCAAGACACTAAATTTGTGCTGTTTAAAGCCAGGGCATTTCGAAGAGATAATCTGCACCCCATGTTCCTTGCAGCGTTATTCACAATAGCCAAGAAATGGAAACAATCTAAGTGCCTGTCAATGGATGGGTAAAGATGTGGTAGAGATAGACAATGGAATGTTATTCATCCATGAGAAAGTAGGAAATCCTGCCATTTGCATCAACATGGACATATCCTGAGGACATTACGCTAAGTGAAAAAAGTCAGACAAAGATAAATTGTGTAGGATATCATTTATATGTAGAATCTAGAAAAACCATACTCGTACAAACAGTTTAGGGGTTTGGGGGACCAAGAGAGTTGTTTGAGGGTACAAATATACAACTCGTAGTAACTAAGTCCTAGAGATCTAATGCACACAGTATGTGAATATAGACAATACTATTACATTATAATAGTCAAACTTGCTAAGAAACTAGATCTTACTTATTCCTACCACAAAAAAAAAAAAGCTTAATTATAGGTGGTAGTTGAGGTGCTGACTACTGCTATGGCGACAATCCAATTATATAAATGTATCAAGTCAATATGTTGTACATCTTAAATTTATACAATGTTACATCTCAAACATATTTTAGTTAACATTTTTTCCAGGCAATAAATTTGTTTAAAGCCACTACATTTGTGGTAAGTTGCTAGGCAGTAAAAAAGAATATCCTTTAACATGATTTTAAAGATGAAAAAAGCTCCCATTTCCTTTGTGGTAAAAACTGGGTTATTTTACGTTAAAATTAGGAACAGATTAAGATGTTCACTGTCACTGCTAGCATTTAACGTATTCCTAGGTTTTTCTGACTAATGCAGTAAGATGAAAAAAATAAATACGAACTATCAAAAAGAAGCAGGTAGAATTATCCCTTCATTGTAGATGACAAGAAAACCAACAAACATTAAAACTAGTTTTTTAAAATGCAGTAGGGTTATTAGTTAGCAAATCAATACATTAAAATAGGTGACGATATATCAGTTAGGAATCACAGTAGAAATCAAGATACATTCTCTCCACAAACTTCTTAATAACCTTAATTAATTTGAGGCAGGTGGCAAGATAAAATAATTGTACAGTTCAATCAAAAGAATAAGCTAGCCATAATAACTCACATTTTGGGGAACGAACAATGCAAGGAGCCATGTACTATTAAATATCATGAAGTCCGCAGCATGTCACCGACCCACAGACCAGGTGCAGAAAGTGAGTGAATGATTTCTTTGTTGTCATTTCTGAATTTTCCGAATCTCCTAAGTGATCAGCAGAATTCACAGTTCTTGTTCAGAAGGTCTCACGGACTGGCAAGGAAGGCAGAGATGACCAACACAGGGGAGTCTGGCAAGTGCCATGGGGAGGGGTCTTCGAGAGCCCAGACTTCACAGTGTGAGGGGTCCCTTTGCCAAGTCGTACAGCATAAGCAGGGGTTACTGCGTTGCAGGAGGGTAGGGAGCCCAGCGGGGCAACAGTGGGACAGAGGCTTGGAAACTTGCAGGAATGCTTGAAAGCAATCAGAGAGGCCAGTCAGCCTCTTGAGATAATCGGCAGCTGTTTGCAACTCCTATGGGGGCTGCCTCTGAATTTCAATCAAATAGATTGAGTCAGACAATCTAATTAATGCTTTTGGATCTAAGCTACCAGTCATGTTTTTACCTTCTCCCATTCACTGACCTCTGGAAAGTTCCTGCATGCCTCTGATAATCGTGTGCCCACCTCTGACTCAAAATGAATACAGTTGTGAGATCTTTTAGCTAAAACAAACTTGGAGGTTTCTGTTTTCACGGATATCTGTTGTGGCGGCCCGAGGGTTTAACAGATCTTGCAAAATAAAGATAACGTCCAGGAATGTTACCATCAGTGTGATGTAACTCACACATCGCAGGATTGCAGAGAGAGCCAGAATGCAGTTCATGGCTCTGAGAAGACTGCCATTAGTTGATAAAAAGTTGTATGCATATAAGAAGTCCAGAGCCAAATTTGGCCACCTCTGAGCAGTGTAAACAAGACGTTGGCACATGTATTTTTGGCACTAACTTCTTCCTGGTTTGCATATAAGCAACTCAAGTCCCTTTCTGGCAAGAGATGGTGGCTTTGATTAAGTCATTCATTTTCAATGATTTGGTGTTATTAGCTTAAGTGACAGATGACGGGATTCGAAGTCACCTTCCTGACTCACTTGACAGTAAGATGACATTCTTTCCTGGAAGCCTTTTCACCTCCTCTTATGTCAAATTAAAATTGTTCCTGGTTGTCTCTCCACTGTTTGCTCTTCTCTTCCTGGAAGTTCTCATTTGCTGTACATCACACCTGCCCCCCTTCTCCTGGGGTCTTGGCTGTCCCCAGCTCTTCTCTGGTCTCCACACCATCCTCTGTGGAGTCTCTGCGCTGTAGCTCAGAGCCACCCTTTTGTTCCAGCCAAGTGGCCAGCCTCTTCTCAGGCAATGTCTTTCTCAACACGTTGTCCCCACGATGAGGTCCTCCATGTGGCATTCTGCTCCAGGAGTTTCTTTAAAAAAAAAAAAAAAAAAAAAATTAAAATTAAGAGTCTAGAGGTGCTTTTTTTAAAAAAATATTTTTCTTTATTTCTAGGAGAGAGAGAGAGACAGCGTGAGCAGGGGAGGGTCAGAGAGAGAGGGAGACACAGACTCTGAGATAGGCTCCAGGCTCTGAGCTGGCAGTCAGCACAGAGCCTGATGCGGGGCTCGAACCCACAAACCGCAAGATCATGACCTAAGCGAAAGTCGGACGCTTAACCGACTAAGCCACCCAGGCGCCCCTAGAGGTGCTTTTGAGGCAATTACCAAAATAAAATAAAACTCTACAAAGCCATCTTTCAGAAGAACTTACTTCATAAAGTATTTGTTATAGGTGTAAGGACACGTAAGTACATATTAATGCCTTAACATGGATTACATGGACTCAAGTGTCTGCATTGTAGCAAGTTCCCAGGGGGTTCTGATTCACAGTCAAGGTTGAGAGCCAGAGGAACAGACTGGGCTTGAGCCTGAAGGTCAGGCCATCTGGAAGCCTTAGGAATTGCTCATCTCTCATAGGGAGCAGGCCAAGCAGTGAGATTTGCCACCTTGAAATGAAGGTGATAATATGAATAAACAGCTACCATCTTTTGAGGACTGTTGGAAGCCATGCATTATGTGTTGAAAATTCATCAATAAGCTTGCATTTCTCTAACTGCTCTTAGGGCCATCGTCTCCCTGGGTGTCTGAAGTGGGTGTTGACAGTGTTTGCCAACAGAGATGGAGGTCCAGAAAGTTGATCGCCATGCCAGGGCCCAGGATGGATGTTGAAAATCAAGACAAGTGATCAGACCATATCTGTAGAAGGCTTTGTAATGTAGGTTACAGTTAATCCCAAAGTATGTATTCATAATAATCAGGTGTTTATTTTGCCTTGCCTACAATTAGAACTGGCCTCCGGCAACAGATTGTTATGTGGGAAGAGAGTAAAAAGAAGTATAAGACAGGCTTCCTGCACTTGAGAAGTTTTCTGCCTACGTATGAGAAATTAACTAACACTGAAAAGAAATATATGACAAGTTTGTAGCACTCAGGATATCTGATCTGACCTTAGGATGGTCATTTTAGAAGAATTCTCATAAAGGGATGAGATAAGAGAAAAGTCTGGAAAAATTAGACACTGGGGCCCCAGATGCCATCCAAGAAGGAGGGACCAGACTCAGCCACTAGCACATAATTCTAGAACAGGAAATGGAGATGATAAAAATTTGGCTTTAGTAGGGCCAATCTCACATAGTATAAAGTGAATCACCCGATGAGATGTATTAGTTAGCTACTAGCCAGTGATGCTGTGACAAACACCCTCCAAAATCTCCATTGGGGTATCAGGAAATGGTGCAGGGACAACTGTCACTCCAAGTCCATGGCTTTTAACAAATAGCACTTCTCTTTCTCACGTGCCTGTGAGTCACCTGGGGCAGCTCTGGGAACTGGCTGGGCTTGGCTCCAGGCATCTTCTCCTCAAATTTGATTCTGAGGACCCAGGCTGAAGAGACTGCAGCTACGGGGTGGGGGGTGGAGGGGGCGTTCTTCTTATTGTGGGTCACCAGACCATGTGATGGGGCACCAAAGCACGCAATGTCTCTTAAGGCCTCTGCTTACAATGCTTAGCCTCTATTGGCCAAACAAGGCAGACGACCATGGCCATGACCATGATCTGTCAATGGGGCAGGGAAGGATACTCCACCTCAAGAGGGAGATAGGTGAATATTTGCTGAAATTATGCTATCTGCCACTTGCAGGTAGATTTGAAGACTGAAGACCAGTTACTCTCTAAGTTCCTTTCTAAGGTTGTATGTCTAATCATATTTTTACAATACACAGTGTCTTATAGTGTGCAATAGTTAGTTGTTTTCCTCGTTTGCCTAGAATTGAAATTGGCCCCCAGGAACAGGTTTGGGAGTTAAGGAGGCAAAGGATGAAATACACATTACCAGCCATGAAATTCCTTCTTTCAACCTATCTGGGGCCACACTGGCTGTTGGGTGTGAAACAATGTTTCACAAAATTCCATCTGCTGTGAGTAGCAGTTGGGTAGGACTGAGCTGTTGAAGGCTGAAAACTTGGGATAGTGAACAATAACCTTCGTGCTTTCATTTTGAAAACTTAGTACAAGTGTGTACATTAAAAAAAAAAATCAAAACTACGGGAATAATTTGGTTTGTTGGAATACGTTTTATTTTCAAAAGGTTGACAAGTATTTTAAATAAAAGACTAATTGAAATGGAAAGATTAAATTAGGAAAAGAGAAAGAAGAATCACTTCTTTAAAAATTAGTAATGTAAAGGGACACCTGAGTGGCTTAGTTGGTTAAGCTTCCGACTTTAGCTCAGGCCGTAATCTCATGGCTTGTGAGTTCAAGCCCCGCATCAGGTTCTGTGCTGACAGCTCAGAGCCTGGAATCTCCTTTGGATTCTTTGTCTCCGTCTCTCTCTGCCTGTCCCTTGGTCATGCTCTGTTGTCTCTCTCTCTCTTCTTCAAAAATAAACAAACATTAAAAAAATTTTTAAATTTGTAATGTAAAAAAAATGTGCCTGGGAAAAGGAGACTATTATGTGTTTTATTAAGGAAAGGTAATAAATACATAGCAACACTTAATACTAAAAGAGCTCTTTGGTTTTTATGGTACCATCATATATTTATAGGGGCTTTTTACATGAGGAGGTGGTTTGTATGTTTTCATCTGGTGCTCACAACCAGCCTGTGCATTAATTGGGATGGAAAGTATCACCCCCATTTGACAGGAAACTTTGGTTCAGAGAGGGGAGGAATTTGCATACGGTCAAACAGCTAGACTCTGGTAGCCTGAACTAGAAGGCATCCTCCCAAACTCTGTGGGAAAGCGCATAATACACAGATACAGAGCAGAGAGCAGCTCAGCTGAGCCTCAGGTGGACAATAAGACTTTCACACGGAAGAGAAGGAAGTAACCTCCACCCTAGCCTGGTAGAAACATGCCACTCATTCAACAAGTGCAGCTCTGTGTCTGGGCACAGGGCAGGTCTATGGCGTGCAGGGAGGGCAGGAAGATGAGTCACTCATGCTCACCAGCCTCTAAAAGCTCCTGAAGGCTCCAGGATGGGTAGAGAAGGTAAGTGTCTGGCATACCCTAGTTGAGCCCATTGCAAAGCCATATGTAAACTCAGCATGCTAGGTGTTGCCCTGGGATTACAGAGAGGTTAACAAGACAGGATACATGTGTAAGTCCTTCAAACCTTAAAAAAAAAAAAAATCTCTCATGTATGCATATGAAGGTTATATTACCCTCCTGAAATTGTACCACTGAGCATTCTAGATTTCAGCACAGCACAGGCTTTTTGTACTTGGATCAGGCCTTCTCCTCCTCAGGGCTCCTGTGGGTCCTTTAAGATCCAAGGGGAGACTTGACTGAGGTGAGCTGCGGCGGCGTACTTGAATCACAAGGCACCAGCAAGCTGATGGCGTGCAGCAACTTGAGAAGAGGCAGGGAGCCCCCCGCATGAGAAAGAGCTCAGTGATCTGGCCCAACAGTCTGAAAGGAGCAAGAACCCAATTCAGAGCCCGAGGATAGGCAGAGAGCAGCTTTCTCCAAGGGCCTCACTCCCTCCAAGGACAGGGTCCAACCAGGGGCCAGGCACCTTGCTCCTAGGGTTTGCTTAGAGCAGGGATTACTGGTCTGGGCACCGTGGATGGAATTTAGGGGTCCATGAACTTGGATGGGAAACACAATTACATCTTTATTCTCACTAACCTCAAATGAAATTTAATATTTCCTTCAATTATGAACACAGGCGACAAGCCAAGTCAGGAGTGTTGTCACCACTAGAAAGCACAGACATTCTCCAATGATGTCACAGTTATTGCAAATATTCAGATTCACATTTACACTTGTTACTACTTCACAGTTACGGTAGTTGATAAGCTGGAGCTCCTGTTATTTGGCATATTAATAAATAAGCATGCATTTTATTATGTCACAATTTTTAAATTATTTTGAAAGTAATACTTAGTATTTTTGTCCCCTTTGTATTTTATAAATTTAGTAACACTTGTGGGGGAGGGGGTGCATCTGGGTGGCCCAGTCAGTTAAGCATCCGACTTTGGCTCAGGTCATGAATTTATGGTTTGTGAGTTCAAGCCCCATGTCAGGCTCCTTGCTGACAGCTCAGAGCTTGGAGCCTGGTTCAGATTCTGTGTCTCCCTCTCTCTCTGCCCCTCCCCCACTTATGCCCTTTCTCTCTCTCTCTCAAGAATAAATAAACATTACACAATTTTTTTCAGTAACACTTGGGGAAGGGGGGTGCGTATGCTTCATGTGGCTACCGACAGGGTTCACAGCACCCCCAACAAAGTAGAGAACCCTGGTTAAATCTTGTTTAGACACTTCAGTTGTTAGGAAACAGGGCCCTTGAGATGACAGGTAACACCTCTACTCCACCCACCACCCACCAGCGGGTCTGTGTTGATTTCTTTTTCAAGTAATACACAATAACATTTCTTTCAAGAATGCCATTTTTAAAAGCTCTTTTTTTTTTTTTTTTTAGAAAAAAAAGTACACTGGGCTCATTCTTCTTCCTTCCTCTTTTTCTTCCCTTTTCTCTCAATCCAGATGCAGGTGTCCAACACACAGACACACAGCTTTGTGAGGTGGGCGGTGGGCAGGCGGGCTGAGCTTGGTGTACAGCTGCTCCTGACTATTGGGTGTTTTCTGGGAGCATTTGTGTAACCTTTCTTCTAAAGAAGGGAGCAGAGGGCTCAGTGGCAGGATCAGGATGAGGCACGTGAGAGTGTTCACCACACACACACCCCCACCTCCTGGGTTCTTGGCTGAATAGAATCCTTTTTTTTTTCATGTTTATTTATTTTGGGAGCGAAAGTGTATGTGTGCCTGCACACAAGTTGGGGAAGGGCAGAGAGGGGGGAAGAGAGAGAATCCCAAGCAGGCTCCATGCTGTCAACACAGAGCCCGACCCAGGGCTCAGTCTCATGTGAGATCATGACCTGAGCCCAGATCAAGAGTCGGACACTTTGACTGAGCCACAACTTAGGTGCCCTCTAAATAGAGCCATCTTTAAAGTTACTTAAAAGTTGTTGAGCTGCGCCTGGGTGGCTCAGTCAGTTCGGCATCTGACTTCAGCTCAGGTCATAATCTCACAGCTTGTGAGTTTGGGCCCCACGTCAGTCTCTGTGCTGACAGCTCAGAGCTTGGAGCCTGTTTTGGATTCTGTGTCTCCCTCTGTCTCTCTGCCCCTCCCCTGCTTTCTCTCTCTCTCTCTCTCTCTCTCTCTCTCCCTCTCAAAAATAAATAAATAAACTAAAAAGAAAAAAGCAGTTACCATACAAGAGCTTTACCTGCTAATATACCCGGAACTTAATTGGACCTAACAGGTTAAAAATATATCAGTGGAGGGGCGCCTGGGTGGCTCAGTCAGTTAAGCAACTGACTTCGGCTCAGGTCACGATCTCACGGTTCATGACTTCAAGCCCCACGTCGGGCTCTGTGCTGACAGCTCAGAGCCTGGAGCCTCCTTCCGATTCTGTGTCTCCTTCTCTCTCTGCCCCTCCCCCACTAACACTGTCTCTGTCTCTCTGACTTAAAAAAGAAAATGAATAAACATAAAAAAGAAATTTTTAAAATGTTGTTGAGAATCCCTTCCTTCCCACTGTCCTTGTCTTGATTTCTTCATACCACTGAGAAATACTGGCAAAAAAATAACCCTTGGCGTAGTTCAGGAAATCAAAACCTTCCCACAAGGATAAGATGGCATTGTCTGAAATTTGAAGCAAAGATTTTCCAAGTCCCACTTGGGTTGTACAGTGGTTTGTGTCACATACCTTTCCACTGAACGTGGGCAAATATCAGGTGGTGTTACAAAGCACATTCTCGACTCTTATGAGTTAAATTCACAAAAATATCATAACAGAATGGTATGCCATTTATCATAGGACAAAAGTAACCAGTTTTCTGCCAACCAGTTTGTGCCTGAAAAACCATTGCTTATTAGTAACTGATTTATAGGTTTGTTTTTCAGTCCAATTAGCTGAACCAAAACAAAAAGAAATGCATTTTTTCCATCTTCGATCATGCTGGGGTTTTGCCGTGGATAGGAAGTTGCCAGCGCGTGTGCCTGGGATTACTAAGATACTGCGCTCAGGGAAGCAGTGAGCTTCTAGACTTAAGACCCTTCAGGGCTGTACACGTGGTCATGTAAGCGCTTCATTGGACCGTTGAAGGAATATCTGCTAACTGTTGAGTGAGTGTCTGTCAGACCTGTGCCAGGCAGCACGGGGAGGGGGTAATGGTGATGGAGGTTGACCTGGTCCCACCTGCAAAGAGCTTTCACGGGCCTAGCGAGGAGTGCACCCATGGAACAGGGAGGAGATGGACAGTGGGAACGCGCAAGGTCATGTGGGAACACACCGGAGAGATCCTAACCCAGAGGAAGGAGTGTCCCATCTGAGAAGTACAGGAGCAGCACCTGTTGTCAGGTGAAGGGAGGCGGGAAGTAGAAAGACCGGGGGTGGGGGTGGGGGTAGCTCATGCAGAGGCCCAGGACAGGAGAAGGCATCCCGACCCAAGGGACCAGAGGAAGAGGCTGACTGGAGAGTCCAGGCAGACAGGGCTGGAATGAGAGGCATGAGGTAAGCAGGAACCTTCCAAGCCCCACTGAGGCGTCTCTATCTTACCCCAAGGACAGGAGACAACAGAGTGGCCTTATTAACTGTGTTGCAGAAAGTTCCTTCTGTCCACCTGACGGACAGTGAATGGTTGGATGGTGGCAAGACAGAGCCAAGGAGATGGATGGGAGGCTATTGTCCCAGGGTGGGGACAGGTTCCCTTGGCCCAGGCTCAGGAAAGGCCATGGAGGTGGAAAGATAATGTGGACGGATTCCAGAATATTTCAGAGGAAGAACCAACAGAAGTCTGTGCATCATTAAACTCATGGAGTTGGGGCAAAGGGGAGTGAGTGTTTGATCCCTTTGTCTCCTGAGAGTATGATTATTTCCCCCCAGGTTAAAAATTAATGCTTTTAAAGAAAAATAGAGGAGCGCCTGGGTAGCTCTGTCGGTGAAGCGTCCAACGTCAGCTCAGGTCGTGATCTCATGGTTCACGGGTTCAAGCCCCGCGTCAGGTTCTGTGCCCACAGCTCAGAGCCTGGAGCCTGTTTCAGACTCTGTGTCTCCCTCTTTCTCTGCCCCTCCCCTGCTCATGCTGTGTCTCTGTACCTCTCTCAAAAACAAATGAACATTAAAAATTAAAAAAAAAAAAAAAGGAAAAGAAAAATAGAGTCTCCATATTTTAAGTGAATCGTGGCACAGTGACCGGAGTCTGTACGCAACGTAACTCACTTTGACTGCCTGGACGCCTCTGGCTCTTGGTGCAGAATTCAGTCAGTAGCAGCTTCCGCATGGGGACCCAGAAGCCATGAAAGCAGCTGCTGAGAGCCAGAACTGCACATGTCAGCGGGTGTCTGTGAAGTCAGACACAGGGGAAAACAAGAAAAGATGGCGAGGAGTGCTAGACAATCATAGGAAGAGAAATAAAGAAGAGGGGGCGAGAAAGACAAATGTAGGGCAGGTGAGGGTAGAGCAGTGGTGGGGTCACAGTGGCGCTGGCGTCTGAAGCCTTCCGAGGGCTGAGGGCCAGGCCGTGCTGGGACACGGACACACCGCCCCACGAGCTGCCACGAACGCCGGCCACGCCGAAGGGTAGACCCCATGGCAACTCTGCTCCCTTTACCCAGAACGCCCCCCTCTCGCAGCGTGCTCACACCCCGCCTGTGCCAGCTCTTTATGGTTTACAGAGTGATGCCAGAAAGAGCTCTGAGATTCGTGTGAGCGTCATTAGTTGCCCCGAATGAGGCGTCCATTTTCAGTCCTGAAGCCACGAGGTGGAAAACAAGGAGGAAGCCAGTCTTTCTAGAGAGCCCACAGGTGACAAGGGGTTGTCCGTGAACAAAGGCCACGCTTGGGGCAGGCAGGTAAGGAGCACCGGCGGAGTGGCAGCCTTGCCCCAGGATGTCAGGGACAAGCAAGGGGCCCCCAGACGTGGATCCCAGCCAGACCAGGGTCCAGTGTGTCCTGGCTTTCTGGCTAAAAGTCACCAACAGTTCCTTGGAGAGAAAACTGGGAAATAGCGTCCCAACACGCCCTTTTGGAACTTTTGCCCGTAGGGCTCCCGGGTGGTTTAGCCGGTTAAGCGTCCAACTTCGGCTCAGGTCATGATCTCACGTGGGTTCAAGCCCCACATCAGGCTCTGTGCCGACAGTGCAGAGCCCACTTCAGACCCTGTGTCTCCCTCTCTCTGCACCTCCTGGGCTCAGGCTCTGTCTCTCTGTGTCTCTCAAAAATAAATAAACATTAAAAAAATAAAAAGAATGTTTGCCGATGACGTTGTAGGGCGAGTCCCCATGTTTCTCATCCCTGGGGGACTTTACATTCCCCAGTGGGTCCTTTGGTAGCATCATCCCTGTGCAGGGAGAGACCCCAGCCTCTCCGGATCTGAGACAGTCTTGAGTCTAGAGAGGGAACAATCAAATAACCAGCCTGTCCCACCAGGTGTCAGTGAGGTCACACATGTCATGTCCTCCTCAGTCACCAGGTGAGGCTGGGATGCTGGGAGGGCTCACACCCCAAATGAGAAACGGCGGGTGAGGTTGGCCTGCACCCTGAAAGCAGCCCCCCCCCCCCCCATAAGGCCTCTCAGAGCAGCCTTGGTCTCAGACCCTGAACTTGGCAGGAGTGAGGTCCGGTTTCTATTGTTGTGTCAGGGACTGAACCATCCCTTCGTGAGAAAATGTCACACTGAATATGCAAAGCCAGGGACGCCTGGGGGCCTCAAGTTGGTTAAGCCTCCAACTTTGGCTCAGGTCATGATCTCACTGGTTCATGGGCTTGAGCCCCACGTTGGGCTCTGTGCTGACAGCTCGGAGCCTGGAGCCTGCTTCAGATTCTGTGTCTCCCTCTCTCTCTGCCTCTCCCCCGCTCACACTCTGTCAAATAAACATGAAATAACATTTTTAATTGTTTTCAAAAAAGAAAGATTGTGTGTCTGATAAGATAGTTTGGAAAAGCGCATCCCCCACCAATAGGAATGTCTCAAGGACAGAATTCTGGGGCCTCGGAGGCATTTTCAGCCTGTCGTGGGCTGGGGCCATGGAATTCCGTGCGCACTGCACAGAGCACCTAAGATTGGACCTACGCCAGATGAGAGCAGTCCCTGGCCATGGGTTTTATATTTATCTGGCCAAGAAGTGCTCGCCTCATTTCTGCCTGTAATTGTCAAACTCCACCTCCACTTTAAAAATACTCTTTTTTGACACCCGCAGAGCTGCAAGCAATTACCTCACGAAAGTCTGTTTCTCTGGGTCTCACTCTCCCCCCACGTGTATCGTTTTGCCTTGCTGTCCCTCTTGATGTGTGTGTGCTTCCTGGATTTGTCTCTGGAGAATGCGTTTCCTTCTCAGAGTCAGCTCCCTTTGTCTTCCTGAAGTCTGTCTTTCCCTCCAGTTTATGGCTGCAGCTCAGACCTCTGCCCAGAGCTGCGGACTTAAAGATACCCCTGCTTTCTGACATCTCCACTTGGGGATCCCAGAGACACCCCCCATCAGCATTGCCCTTGACCCCCACCTCGCTCAGAGCCAGACTGTTTGCTGATCACACCTAGACTGGCAAACACCTAAGAGTCAGGTTTGACTCCTTCTATCTCCATCCTTAGTTCACCCGTCATGCGGCTCTGTGCACTTTCTCACTAGGCAGGTCTAGCTCCACCACTTCCCAGCCTTTGCACTGCCATGGCCAGCAACAAGCCGCCCACCCCTCTCACCTTGACTGGGCAGGGGTCTCCTGGCGGTCTCCACCATCCATCTCTTCTCCCCATCCGACCCACCCTCTGTGACTCCAGACAGAAGGTGATGCCATCACCCCTCTCCTTAAAGTGCTTTCCTTGGGGCACCTGGGTGGCTCAGTTGGTTAAGCATCCGACTTCAACTCAGATCATGAGTCATGGGTTCAAGCCCCGCATCGGGCTCTGTGCTGACAGCTCAGAGCCTGGAGCCTGCTTCAGATTCTATGTCTCCCTCTCTCTCTCTCTGCCCTTCCCCTGCTCACACTCTGTCTCTTTCTCTTAAAAATAAACAAACATTAAATATATATGTGTGTGTGTGTGTATCACACATACAAATTAGTGCTTTCCTGCTCGTGATTAATAGCAAGGAGGCCAAAATCCTTAACCTGGTCTGTAAGACGTGTGCCCTGCCCACCTCTCCAGCTCCGGGCTCGGCCCCCCCCGTCCTGTTGTCCATTCCTGGAACAAGCCACAGTCCCCTCTGTTTACTCCTGCCCACCTTTCAGGGAGGCCCCCCCAGGGCAGTTTCTCAGGGACACCGCCCCTCCCACAGCTGCCTGAGCTCTGCCTTCACACGCCCAGGCTGTCGGGATACACTGAGGCTTCTTCGGAATGAGAGCTGTGCTGTCTCCTTCGTCCCGCATCCCCAGCAACCAGCACCCTGCCTGGGGTGCAGATGCTCCGGTAATATTTGCTGGTGGAGGGAGGGAGGGAGGGACGGAAAGGGAAAAAAAAAAAAAAAAAAGACAAAGGAATATTCCTCTGGCTGTATCTACCTTTCTCTCTCCACTCTACCTTTCTCTCTTAAAAAAAAAAAAAAAAGTATGTTGCTTTTTTGGTTCTGTGACTAGGTTAGTGCTCTCAACTGGAACAAAACCGTTTCCTTTCCCCAGTCAAAACTAAATAAAACTCACCGCCCCACCCTCAAACCCTCAAAGTTCCAGCAGTATGAATGAAAACTTTCAGACTCCAAGAGAAATGGTTAAATAAATAAATAAATAAATTCCTGATCAGGAATCGATACCCTGACAGAGCTCTGGGAGGCTGGCAGTGACATGTCTGGGCCTGTATTTAGACCTCTTACAGATACGACGTGTACATGGATTTATTCACCGGGCGAGTGCTTGAGAGCCTGTCCTGTGCCGGCCACAGATTTGAATGAAAGCAGTCATTGCTTTCCAACGTTCTCGTCCCTGCAACTTACAGTAAGAAATGCATATACACCGGTGCCCACGTATACAAATGCCCAGATACGGTTTCATGAGATGCCTTGACATCTTCTATTCTCCTTTTTTAAAAAATTTGAATGCTCGTCACAACCAACTAATTTCATGACCCGCTATCTAATCACAGCCCTTAGTCTGGAAAACCCTGAATGAAACATGGGCCCTTGCCAGTAGGTAAAGCAGCTCCCATTCAACGTGAAAGCTCAGCAGTGGTGCAATTGTGCAGGGTGAGCGAGCGGAGAGCCAGCCTCCAGCCAGTTGGGGTTTCGGGCATGTCAGACGGCACATTTACTAGCCAGTCAGCAGGCAGGCACCGCCTTCTTAGAACAACTCAGCCTGAAAACTAGCTGTTTGATATTGTTCCTTCATTTTCAGCAAAGTAAACCACAGGTCGGCCATTCTTAGCGCCCCCAGGTCTGAGAACAGGCTTCAGGAAGCTGCGTGTCAACTGCTGTGTGTGATGCAGGGGGCGGGGGTATCACAGGTTTCTTCAGATTTTCAAAGCATTTGGGAATAAAAAAGCTTAAGAACCAGTGCCGCAGAGGTCAAAAAGCCCTTTCTGATATTTGTGGGAAACAGTGGATGAGACGGTGGAATTTTAGACTTTGCTGTGTCCCTCTCATCCTTCTTCCCTTGTTAACCTCATTCCTTTTTTTTTTTTTTAAGGATTTTAGCTTTTTCTTTTTAAATGCTTATTTATTTTTGAGAGAGAATACAGGCAAGCAGGGAGGGCACAGAGAGAGAATCCCAAGCAGGCTGTACGCTGTCAGCACAGAGCTCGACACGGGGCTCGATCTGAGGGACTGTGAGGTCATGACCTGAGCCAAAACCAAGAGTCGGATGTTTGACCTACTGAGCCACCCAGGTGCCTCACTCCCATCACCTCTCCCTCAGCAGCAGCAGGAGCCCTCCCCCGGCGGCCCAGCCACTGGATCTGAACTTGGGAGTTCCTGCAAGTGTCAGCCAGCAGGGTTTTCCTACTTGCCCAGAGGCTCTCTACACAGAGTGGGATGTTAGCCTCCTTTGAGTCTAGCAATTAGTCACCACGTCCTCGCTGCACTTGGCTCTTAGACGCCCTTTGTAAATCCTTTCAGACAATCCGCCAGAATTTCTAGCCATTAATCTGCCTCGATTAGAAAATCACTTTCCCAGACCATAAACCTATGGCAGTTAACAAGTCTGGCTTCATGGGTGTGCAGGACCCAAGGTCAATTTTATTCTCTGCTGTCGCTGTCTTAAAATTCTCACACATTTTTTTTTTTTATAAGATGCCCTATACTTTGATTTTGCAGTGGACCCCACGAGTTATGTAGCCAATCCTGACCATTAGATAGAACCTCGGGCCTGTTCTTTTGAGTGCCTTAGTTTAAAAAAGTAATTGATGATCCACTGGCTAGACCAGAGTGACTCAATGGAGTGCTGGCCTGCTTGTTCTGAGTGATTGCGACCGACAAGACAATGCACTGTATTTAGCGGCTAAGAAGTCTGTGCTGATCCAATTGGAGGGAGGGGGTGTTTATGTAGTACTCTGTAGTCTCTGAGTCCCTTAGGGCCACCAGTACATTCTGGGCCTAACCTAGGTCCATCAGAGGACCAGTTCTTATAAATTATTTACGATTTCTACTGCTGAAGGCTGCCAGCACCTCCTAACTTTGTGTAGAGCAGACACAATTGACTTCAATTCTTGAAATTTTTATTTAGCCATATGATTTTTTTAGGATTTGAGTTGGAAAGAACCTTTTGCAGCATACCCAACCCCTGGGGCCCACAAACTTGCCCAGGGGACATTGCTAAACAGGCCTTTAAGATTAGAATGCCAGGTCCTGTCACCCAAGAATCCCATGTGCCTTCAACAGGGTATCGCCAAGCTGTCCTCTTATAACAGCACAATGGCACACATACTGGGAACTTAACTTGGGACCACTTGAAATAATTGCAGTGAACATTTATTAGCTGATTGTAAATCTGTGTGTGTGTGTGTATGTGTGTGTGTGAGGGGTTGTAAGCAGTGGACCATTTTAGAAGATGGAATATAATGAGGAAACTGAATATATAAGACAGATAGAGGTCTATCTAATCTAGTTGAAAGGCAAGAGAAGGTGAGTGATTGGTGGAGGGGGCCCCCAGCACCATCACTCAAGGAGCTCAGTTTGGGAACACAGCAGTTCTGTGTCACATCGAGGCCACACCCAACAAAGGGAGGCCCCAGCAGCAGGAACTGCACAGGGAATATAAGCAAAGGGCTCATGTGATCTTACTTGCTTTGGCCGTCTTTCTAGCAACAGTCTAGAGGGGGATGCATGGATGGGGCGCCCCAGGAAGATTTTGCAGTGGTTACAAGAGCTGATAAGGGCATGTGCACTGCAATGGCCTTCAGAAACAGGGAGCAGAAGCTTAAAAAAGACAGCAGGAGGGGCACCTGGGTGGTTCAGTCAGTGAAGCGTCTGACTTCTGACTTCAGTTCAAGTCACGATCTCACAGTTCGTGGGTTCAAGCCCCGCATCAGGCTGTCTGCTGTCACCTCAGAGCCTGGAGCCTGTTGTCTCCCTCTCTCTCTGCTCCTCCCCTGCTTGCACTCACTCGCTGTCTCTCTGAAATAAAATAAATAAACTTAAAAAGAAGAAGAAGAAAAGAAAAGATAGCAGGAATACAGTTATCAATCCTATTGACCACCTGGATATGAGAGATGAGTGCAAAGGACAGAAATGAGCTCATTCTCTACCTTGGGCAACTAGATGCTTGGGGTGCCATTTGTGAAGATGATGCAGATAGTGAGAAGGAAGTACAGGGGAGCATAATGAATATAGCTTTGGACCCACTGGAGGTAAGGTGCTACTAGCAGGCAGTTGGAAACTTATCAAGTGCTCAGTCAAGGAGAATTTATCAGTGAGAAGAGTAAAGGCCCAAGGGTGGAGCCTGGAATGAGTGACCCTCGTGCTCAATGGGAATGACTTGTGTTACCTTCTCCCAACTGTACCCTCCCAAACCTGGATGTCTGCAACTGATCATCAAACTGTGAACCAGAAGGACAAAGAGATTGTGGAATGTCAGGCACATGTCCTGAAATGCCAATCACCCAAGCAGCTGGGGAAGCAGATACTTGAGGGGCTGAACATCTGTGCAGAGGGACAGCACGCTGTGGGAATTTTGGAAACCCTTAGAGAGGACCTCGGAGCATCAGACAGCCCTCCTGCCCACCTGAGTCTGGCTTTGCTTCTATTCTGTTGTCCCAAGATAACTGGATTGAGCCACCTGAGCCCCTGCCTCTGAGAGTTGCTGGGCAGAGAGGGCGCCTGAGGGTCTTCTGGCCAGGGCCCACCTTTTAGAAATGGGAAACTGAGGACAGTTATGAGTATCGTGAGTATGAATACCAGCCGCCTAGACTGAAGAAGGATCGGAGGAGGAGCATCGGCCCCTCCTGCTCTCCCGTCTCTCTCTCATCTGTCCACGTCACCTTGTAGCACACGGGCATTAGCAGTAGCTGCCAGACACAGTGTGAATACAGTTGTGTTAGCAGATGAGATGTGAAAGCACCTTAAAATGTATAGAGCACAGCCCGTATTTGCTATCGTTGCCTTGCGCTGCTCTTTGTTGTAACCCTCCTGGTAATGAAGTTGGGTCTACAGTTTCTACTTCAGAACAATGAAATGTCTCCAAAGTTTTGCAAAGAAGTTATTCTGGATAAAAAGATTTTTTTAAATTACTACTTTGGACACATCACAGTTTGCTCTTTAAGGGAACCATCGTCAAAGCAACTGAGTCATTGTATCCTGCCCAAATTGACACAGCTCTGTGCCTTATATGAGGCAGTCTTTGCTACAAGATCACAGAAGCGTGCTTACTTTGGAAAAGCGTGTCCATCGGGAACACCAGTTTCCATCGGAGTCAAATTATAAGGTTTTGAAGAGCCTTAGAATTAATTGTTAGCTTTACGTGTATAATGTACTCATGAGCTAACTCTGTTCCCAAACCTTCATTTCTGGGATAAATTGACTAAGGCTTCAAAAACGATTATAACGGAGCATGAACAAACATGTGACTCTAGAGTGTGGAAGACGTGGTGAAAACACTGGTTAGATCTCAGAAGTGGCTCTTGACCCAGACCCAGCACAGAATAGCCAGGGGCCCCTGGCTCCGACCTTCACTGTCCCCACCCATTCCTACCTGCTGCCTATCTCCCAGTGTGAATGTGAACAAGGACCAAAAGCCGGAAAGCCATTCTGATATGAGCTGATGTTGATACTGATTTCAAGGCCTAGAGTTTCTAGAGAAGAATGAAGAAGTTTATGGGGGGTGTCGGTTGATAGTGTGGGCTTGCTTTTCAGATTCAGAAGACAATTTGTTTTATTCTGTGGGGAATTCAGGGGTACCCCCAGACAGAGTTTCTGGCCCTAAAGACCCACAAGACAGTGAGGCTGGGGCCGAGAGGGGCCTGGCTGGGCGCAGGGCGTGGTGTGCCAGGAAAGGAGGTCCCCTGAGCATTCCGGCACTGGCTTCTCCTGCAGTTCATGTCAGAGCTTTCACAGTAGCAGGGACCACCAATGTCTCAAGACTGTTTTCTGAAAGACATACAAATTTGAACTTACATTATTGATTTTGTCAAAATGATCCAGAGCCCTTTGCAGGAAGCCGAAAGAGCTCAATACGGGGCTGTCATTCCGGAGTCTTCCAAGGGCAGAGATGCTCAGACAGCCGGAGCGGGGAAGGAAATGCGATTCTCCTGCATTGGAACTGACATTTCCTAGGATGCCCCTTCAGGATCCAAAACTTAGGAAATTGTAGGATTTCTTTCCCTCTTTCTCATAATGGGCTGATTCACTTTTTAGAGAAAGAGAGAGAGAGGGAGAGAGAGAGAATCTTAAGCAGGCCCCATGCCCAGCACAGAGCCCTGACATGGGACTTGATCTCACAACCTGAGCAGAGATCAAGAGTCAGACACTCAACCAACTGAGCCACCCAGGTGCCTCTGGGCTGATTTCACTTTTTAAAGTCATCATATTTCTATTAATTTTTTTATGTCTCCTTTCAAAAACTATCTTACAAACTAAGTCTCTTTCCGCCTTCTCCCCCACTTTATTTAGCAACTATTTCTGTTTGCTTCTCTGGGAAGACCTTTTTTCCCCTTCCCAAGTTTCGTTGTTCTCTGTGTCTCTAACCAGCAGGCCTCCTCAGGGCACAGCCGCTCCCAAAGATTGGCTTCTCCCCTGCGTGCCCTCCCTTCCTAGAAGCAGAAAACTCCCCCAGCACTGGAAACCAACATTAAACACAGAAGTTAAACTGAGACAATTTGAGGAAATAGAAATGTGTACAGTCTGCCATTTGAGCAGCTGAAGGGACCTTAGTTGTCTGTTGTCAAACCCCTCCCTTGATGCCCAAAGAGTCTCAGCGCCGCGGCGGGTATTGGTGAAGCCGGAGCTGCGGCGGGGGTGGGGGGGGGGGGGGGGGGTGGAGCAGATGTGACCTTGGCAGGGGACACTTTCGGTTCCCCATCACTGCCCCAGGTTATGTTAACCTGCAGTGCAAAGGTTACAGCAACTCTACATTCACTAGTTGGTTTTACATGAAAAGTTTTCGGTTTTGAACAACTGGAGCTAAAAGTTGTAGAATCTTAATTTATAGGGCATTGGCAAGAGCTCAAGACTGGGAAAAATCCATGCAGGGATATTAATAAAACACAGAGTCGTGTTGCATTTTATTTTACAGCTCAAAGGGGTCTCGGGGCTTATCGAATTCAACTGTTTATGTGGGAGGGAACTGAGTTCCCATGCAGAAGTGATGTAGTAATACTTTAAGGCCACAGAAATAGTTAATATGGTATCACAAGCAGAATTCATTTTCAGAGAAGGAGGTAGGAAGTGTTGGGAGGGGATAGGAAGCCTTCCCTGATACATCCCTTTGCCCCAGGTGACCCCCGAGCCCCACAGAGTCAATACAGTTGTCAAATCTGTATGTCTCGCAAGGAATCTCCGCTTCTCCTGACTTGCACTGTGCTGCGAATGAGGTCATCCTTGCAGACGTTGGGGTACTTTCTTCTGATTGAGGGTGGTCTCCCCAGACATGAGCTGGGTGGTCTGTGCGTGCTGCCCGGGACAGGCCCTGAGCCAGGAGAGACCCACGGGCCTCACCGACATGAGTGCCAGTTCTGGGTGGCGGCGTTCCGTTCCTGTTCCCATTCCTGTGATCTGGCGGGGGTGGGGGGGGGCCCACCTGTGCTGCTCCCTCCTGGAGGTCCTCAGGCACCCCCGGCCCAGCCGGCAGGGCAGGAGGCAGTAACAGGTGGTGGTGAAGGGTTCAGATGAACACCTGGATTCCAAGGCCAGCTTCTCCATCTGCACCTTCTCATCTGAAAAATGGGCATAAGAGCATCAACTTTACCAGGTGGTCAGAATTAAATGACACAATTCAAGTGCTTAGCACAGTGCCTGGCAAGGGCTCACCAAAGGGTGGATACAAGTGAGAGAAGGAGGAGGATGTGGAGTCAGCTTTCCAGAAAGCTAACCAGTCCTTGGGCACAGCAGCAACGCTATCTTAACTTGGATCTTACCAAAAATTTAGAACAGCATGAATTATTTAGTGTCTAGGAATCACATGGGAACCATAAAGGCCAGATGACCATATGCACCACTATACCCCAGCATTCATCATTCTAAAAAAGGAACAAAAGATATGTCATAGGGCCTGATCTGTCTAACTGGAGAAGTATAAAAAAAAAAAAAAGCACTTGGTTTAAAGAAAAAATAATTTTCCGTTTCCTTCCTTCAACAACATTTAACTTAATTTAGATGTAAGTAACATTCCATTGAGAAGTTTTTCATTTCAACTGCATAGTTACATCTATCATTTCACATGATTCTCAAGACACTGCTGGACAAGGAAGGGAGTTGGGATTCTTATTTCCCTTCTCCTTACCAGGCGGAGATGTGGTCCACCTAGACCCCAGGACCACTGTCTGGAAAATGCGGACGTCTCTGGTCCACTGCCGCCTGGCCTGAGGGTATGATCTTTATCTGTCTCTGGATCCCGCTCTTGAGGGCCTGCATTAGAGCCTGACTTCTAGGAGATTTTAAGTTCTTAATGTTTCAAGCGTTGTATTCCTTTCTCTGGCAGCCTTCAAACACAGCTTTGGCTAATATTTTTCCTGTAATATTAAAGAGGACTTTTCTGCCCTTGTGCAGTTTTAATGCTTCTCCTGTTTTCCTTGTTTTTAGGGTCTTTTTCACATTGCATTTCTCTCCCAGAATCTTCCTTCGGTCAGGGGAGAGGCACAGTCTCTGGTCAGAATCTGTATCTCCTGATGGGTAGTTCCTCACTTTTTGTGGTGATTCCCTCATCTGTAAGGTGTGGGCATAGCACCTGGGGCTACTCTGGGGCTGTTGTCCAGGACAGATGACAGATGAAATAATAAAATACATGATCATGTAACAGGCAGTCGGCCAATGGTATCTTTAATCATCATTAATAATATTACCAATGGGTGCTGGGGTGGCTCAGTCCGTTGAGCATCTGACTCTTAATTTCGGCTCAAGTCATGATTCCAGGGTCATGGGATTGAGCCCCTCATTGGGCTCCTTGCTGAGTGTGGAGCCCACTAAAGATTCTCTCTCTCTTCCTCTCCCCCTCTCACCTGCTCTCTCTCTCTCTCTCTTTGTCTGTCTAAAATTAATAATCACAGGGGTGCCTGGGTGGTTCAGTCGGTAAGCATCCAACTTCGGCTCAGGCCATGATCTCACGGTTCATGGGCTCAAGCCCCACATCGGGCTCTGTGCTGACAGCTAGCTCAGAGTCTGGAGCCTCTTTCAGATTCTGTGTCTCCCTCTCTCTCTGACCCTCCCCTGCTCATGCTGTCTCTCTCTCTCAGAAATAAATAAAAAAACATTTTTAAAAAATTTAAATTAATAATCACAATCGTAATATTGCCATTAGTATTTTGAGTTTGGGCTTAACAAAATAAGACCATAATTCCCTTTTCTAAAGTATGCCCCCACTGGTCATCTTAACGGAACCCTCGTTCCCTATTTAGATCTCAGAGCAGGTGACTCTGTGAAGCTGGCTTGCATCCCACCCATAGCATGTGGGTCCCCCAGTGGTGTCCTATGGAGCTTTTAATAAAACCACCTCTACCTCCCATTATTAGTGGGAGAGGCCAGAGGCCACTTCTCTCCACGAGCTGTTGACACTAAGAAGTATCCAATGGGTGCTTTAACCTCTGGTCAGCGGCTTCCAACCCTCAGCCTTCGCTGAACACATTGAAATCTCACGGACCCCTGCCATTTCCTTTGGTTGGCTCGCCCGCGATCTTCTCCTTGACTGGCATTTTCAATGTCTGCACCTGGCTGCCAGAAACCTACCAAAAGCTATTCAAGGTGTCTCTTCGTTGGCTTGGTGCATGTTTGTTGAGTGTCTGCCAGGCTATTTGGGTGGCTAGAAATGACCTCTCACCGCAAGACTCACCTGGGGAAGGAGGGGACAGATGCACAGATCATCACAGGGCCGCGTAGTGCTAACAGGTGGTGGGCAGGGCGCCCTCGCTGGCTGCTCCGATCTCCAGTTATTGTAGAGAACTTTCCAGGTTTATCAGCACCACCCCCCCCCCCCCGCCGTGTTCCATTCCCCATCCCTCAGGCTCTGTCCTTGTGTGCGGCAAGGCTGAGCACAGACCCCCAGCAGCATAGCATAGCCCAGGGAAGAGCTCCTGGTGCTTTTTAAAGGAACTCTCCAGAAATGTAGCAGCGTAGAGGCCACTCCTTTCTGCCCAGGTCTGAACTTCAGAATCAAGGGATGTGGCAGCAAGTCCAAAGTGTTTTTTTAAAGAGTTTCCCACAACACCCCCCACCCCCAGTTCATAGGACACCCCATTTGCTTTCTCCACGTGGAAAATATAGGAACTGACCTCTAACGATAGTTGTTCAAAATGTCTCAGATGTTGCGGATTCTTGCAAGTAGCTTTCCAGCTGCTGCCCCCCCCCTCCTCCAGATGTTCTCCCTCCCGGCCAATTACTGCTTCATCCCTGTCCCCGGGAGCACGTCGTGCGCAGCTGTGGCCACTTCCTCTTGTCCCAGCTCAGCCTGTCCCCAGCTCTTGTCTGCTCTTCTCCCCTGGAAACTGAGTAACAGAAGCCTCCCCATTCAGTACAGCCCCAGCGCCCCCATCTGACCCCGAGCTCCTTCCGCTCTGAGCCAGGGTGAGGGTACTCAGAGCCACAGAGGATGGGGTGAGTGCCCTTGTCTGGTTTTTTATCCTTGACCCATAAAGGGAGAATGTTGTGCATTTGCCAACACTTGTGAGAGAACAGATTGAGTTAGACGCTCACTTGGTTTCTCTGTTACGAGTTCATTCCTGGAGTCTGAGGAATATCTGGAGTCTGAAAATAAGGCATCCCATCAAGTAAGATAAGGATGCCTTGAAGCCTTGGGGAGCTATTGTTGTTGTTTTCCTTCCTAGCACTTGACACGGTGCTGGGCGCTGGGAAAACACTCAAAGGCAGCGTGCGTTTCGCGGCCAGGATCCTGGAGGCAGACGGAGCGGGGCTTTGTCCCAGCCTTGCTGCTCGTTAACTGTGTGGCACTGGCCAACACGCTTGCTGGCGTGGATGTCCTTTCGGTGGTACGAGGGCTTATTCAGTCATTTGACAAATATTCATCAAAGGCTTAGAGTAGCGTCGGCAAACACAAACAAGAAATAAATGATTTTGGAGAAACGTGGGAGTAGAGCTGACAGGACCCGTCAAAGGCAGCGCTCGGCCATTTTGGCGTCACTAGTGTGTGGTTGGCATTTGAACGTTGGGATAAAGAGACACTTCCCAGTGGTAGAGAATCCGCGGAGGGGAGGAGAGGCCCAAGCTGAGCCCAGGGTGCAGCCCACCTCCAGAAGTCAGGCAGAGAGGGAAACAGGAAGGGGATGGGAGGAGGGCATGGCGGAGAGAGGGAAAGAGAGACACAGTGCGAGGCGGCCATTAGACAGAGATGCCCACGGAGTCTTGGAGGCTTATTTACCATCATGTATTCAACAAACACCAAGAAGGACATGGAAAACATCCAATAAAAGAATTTTGTGGGGAGCCTACATTTCAGTGGGAGTTTTGTCAGCCTAGAAAGTTTTCAGTAAGACAAGTTTCCAAGTGGAAACTGCTTCCAGCTCAAGAGTGCCAGGCAAGCAGGCATTCACACCGTTCCTGAACACGCCTGGTTTTGCAGGAAGCCTCCCAGACCCCATGAGCAAGGGTCTCATGCACACCATCTACAGCCTTCACTTCTCCAGTTGCTCTGCCTCCCTCAGCCCCTAGTAAACTTTCTAAGCTAAAAACAAAACAGCCACCTGCCCCCGCAGCCGTGGTCTAGAGTGGGCGGCAAAGACCCTTGTACTTCGACAGAGGTGTCCACAATGTTAATGACGCCTCCCACGCCTTAGTGTCTTCTGTGCTGATGGGCAACTTTCACTTGAGCAAAGAGGCTCAATCCACCACATATGTGGGATTTGGAGATCAGCTTTCACAGCTGGGGTCAGAGATTCTGACCTGACATGTGCTCCCCCAGCCTCTAGTTCTCATTCCCATTTTCTGTGCTCATGTATAAAGAAGAGGCATCTCAAAATAGCAGACTCAAAGTCTTGGGAAAATCTCACTTGTTCAGATGTTTTTTCTCTCTTTTTGCTCTTTGTGTAGACATCTCCAAGATAGGCTGTGTAGACCCGTGACTTGGGAGAACTGAGGTTGTTTTTACACAAGAGTTCACTTTTTCAGCTGTGCGGTTTGGTGGCACGTGTTATCACATGATGTGGTCCAGCAATAGGAGTTACTTCCCTCAAGTGCCAGCCTCTGGTGACAGGCCATCGGGCTGTCACCAGACCAGTGAGGCCTGAAATTTCTCTTCGGGTTTCCTGCTCAGACTGGCTATTTCTTGTTAGCGCCACTTGCAGACAAAGATGACTCTTACAGCTCCTCTGCCACCACTGTCCCCAGGTGTCCTTGTGCCCTTCTCAAGAAGCAAGCTTGCAGGAAACATAAAATAGATGAGTGATTTGTGACAGATGACCAGAAGGGAATGGAACGCTGCCTTGCCTGACTTCAGTTGGTTGACTTACATAATCACACCTTATATAGGCCTCCCTGTGTGATTTTAACATGTTAAGCGTCCAATGTGGGCTCGGGTCATGATCTCGAGGTTTGTAGGTTTGAGCCCCACGTTGGGCTCTGTGCTGACAGCTCAGAGCCTGGAGTCTGCTTCAAATTCTGTGTCTCCCTCTCTCTGACCCCCGTCAAAAAATAAATCAATATTAAAAATCAATCAATCAACCAATCACATATAGGGATTTAAAATATGAAAATTGCATAGAAGTTAAGCTTGGGAAAGACCTTGCATAAAAAGCCAAGCCATGCCCGCGGTGTTCTTGGCCCCGCCGGCAGCGGGTGGCCCAATCAGGGTGAGTGTGTGAGGGGGACGCTCTGGATAGTCCTTAGGATGGAAGACCAGCTGAGGGGTAGAGAAAAGAGAAGCACTTGGCCATTACTCGCAAGGGGAAAGAGAGTCACAATCACGTTACAGACTTTGTGTGAAGTCCCCGAGACGAGAAGACATGGGTCTGTACAGAGGGAACCAGGGGTAGCACTGCGAAAGTGCCCAATCCCAGCACTTGGGCCCTTGGTGGGGCCCTCAGGTTCTGGCCCTCCAGCTTCTGAGCTGATGGCCCCCCGCGAGCAGTCCCGCCTCTCTCTAGAACTCTGTTTGCTCACCTGTAAATTAGGGCAGCATCATGTTCTTCCTAAACTAGCTCAAGGCCAAGGGTATCAAGGTATGTGACTTCTCTTAACAAACCACAAAACACTGTGTACTTTTTAAAAAAATTTTTTTAGTGTTTTATTTATTTCTGAGAGAGAGAGAGAGAGAATGAGCAGGGGAGGGTCAGAGAGAGAGAGAGACACAGAATCTGAAATGGGCTCCAGGCTCTGAGCTACCTGTCAGCACAGAGCCCGGCGCGGGGCTCGAACCCATGAACCACAGATCATGACCTGAGCTGAAGTCAGACGCTCAACCGACTGAGCTACCCAGGCGCCCCCACTGTGTACTTTTTAAAAAGGCTTTCCCAGACATTATTTAACACAGTTGTGATCTTCATATGTCCGCAATTCTCAGCTAAATTACCTGTAAGATGAAGATGCTTTAATAGAATCTGGGAAATAATAATAACATGGGGTTAAATAATGTCTGGGAAAGCCTAAAAAAGATTCGCATTTAAAATAGTTTTGGTTTGGGGCGCCTAGGTGGCTTAGTCGGTTGGGCGTCCGACTTTCGCTTAGGTCATGATCTCGCGGTAGTGGGTTCGAGCCCCGCGTCGGGCTCTGTGCTGACTGCCAGCTCAGAGCCTGGAGCTTATTTCGGAGTCTGTGTCTCCCTCTCTCTCTGACCCTCCCCTCTTCACGCTGTCTCTCTCTCTCTCTCTTCTAGAAATAAATAAAAATATTTAAAAATAAATAAATAAATAAATAAATAAATAAAATAGTTTTGGTTTATAGCAGCATTATCAACAGTAACCAAATTATAGAAAGAACCCAGTGTTTGTAGACTAATGAATGGATAAAGATGTTACACACACACACACACACACACACACACACACAATGGAACATTACTCAGCCATCAAAAAGAATGAAATCTTGCCATTTGTGGATGGAGCTAGAGTACATGATACAAGGAAAATAAGTCAGAGAAAGACAAATAGCGTATGAATCCACGCATATGTGGAATTTAAGAAACAAAACAGATGAACACAGGGGAGAAAAATAAAGAGAGAGGCAAACCATAAAACAGACTCAATGATAGAGAACAGATTCCGGGTTAATGAAGAGGAAAGGGTGAGGGATGGGCTAAGTGGATGATGGACATTAAGGAGGGCATTTGTGATGAGTACGGGCTGTTATATGTAAGTGTTGAATTATCAAGTTCTACTCCTGAAACCAATATTACACTGTATGGTAACTAACTGGAATTTAAATAAAAATTGGAAAAAAAAAAAAAGAAATATCACAACACATAAATAAAATAAAATAAAATAAAATAAAATAAAATAAAATAAAATAAAATAAAATAAAATAAATTTTTCTACAACTATTGAAAGAGTGGAGGCGCTCCTTGGGAAACGGTTGTTAGGGGTGACAGAACGGGGGATCATCCCTGTGTCCTGGCACAGGCCCCCGTGACCTCCCTCTGCGGTCACTGATGAGAGCGCTGTCACTCAGTACCACACACACACACACACACGTACACACACACACACATGTGCATACACACGCATGATGATAGAGGTGGTGGGTCACTCAGCACCAGGCACACACACACACGTGCACGTGCACACATGTGAGCGAGAAGCCGAGCCCAGGCCCTGCCCAGCCCAGCACTTAACAACCCCATCCTAAGGGAAGACTGTTCTGTGAAGCTAACAAGCCTGCTTTTATGAAACAGGGAAATCTTCACTTTTCTAATTGCCATGAGAACTTGAGCTCCCATTTTTTTAAGTTGCTGTTTGAGAAGGATGTATGTTCCTTGTGTTTTCAAAACAGCTAAGTTCTGTTGAAGGAATGATTCTGTGCTTCAGCTCTCTGAATGTTAAGCATTTCTCTGAGTGGGGAGTTTGGAAATGTGCAGTATGGGATGATTTCAAACAACACAGGCTTGACCTCGGTGGGGCCACTTATACATGGGTTTTCTCCATAAACACAGCACAGTACCGTGAATATATTTTCTTCTTCTTCTGACTTCCTGTATAACATTTTCTTCCCGCCAGCTCACTTTATGGTACGAACACAGCATATAATACATACATTGTACCAAATATGTATCAATCGACTATGTAGGTGATTGCTTAGGATTCCAGTTGACGTGGGCTATTAGTAGTTAAGTTTCTGGGGGAAGGTCAAAATTAGATGGGGTTTTTGACCGTGTGGAGGTCAGCACCCCTAACCCCCCACCCCAGCACAGTTTAAGGGTCGGCTGTGCTGTCAGAGTATTGGGTAGCAGGGAGAGGTTCCTCAAGTAAAAAGGCATTTTATTAACTGATTTCCGTATTTTTTTTTTCTGCCTCTCATTTCAGAACGGTTTGATCACCACTGTCCCTGGGTAGGCAACTGTGTGGGGAAAAGAAACTACAGATTTTTTTATATGTTTATTTTATCTCTGTCTTTTCTGACAGTCTTTATACTTGCATTCGTTATCACCCACGTCATTCTTCGTAAGTATGCTGGCGAAATCAGATTACGTATGTAACCATTTGCCTGACTTTGGTTTTCGGATTTGATTTAATATTTTGATCATTTCGGGCTTTCTCTTTCTTCTCTTTCCCCTCTTCCTGGCCCTCCCCTCACTTCCAGCCTGCTGCCTTATGTGTGTGTCCCCTCCCTCCCCCCTCCCTTCCCTTCCTCCTCCTGTCACCCTCCTTGACCCCCCCCCACCCTTCTCGCCGCCCTCCCTCCCATGTTCCTTCTACTCCCCATTCCTCATCCTTCCAACACAGCCGCCTGGTCACCCCAGATCGGGCTCTCCTTGACTTACCAGACTTCTTTCTTGATACACTTACCCCTGCTCCAACCTCAGTGACCTCACTTTCTCCTTTACTAAGGAACTCCCTGGAAGAATCATTCCCACATTGTCCGCAAAGGATAATCTGCCACAATGATAACCATCAAATAGTAGTTTTGTTTGTTTTTTTAACATGATATTGGCATAAGTGAGAACAGTCACCATCCCTAAAAAACAGTATCTGAGGATAAAGACTGGGTTTCCTAACATACACACACACGCACACATACACACACACACATACATGCACACATATACACACACATTAAAAGATACACAATCGAAAAGATTTTCAATTACCTGGTAATACACACACATATATATGTATATATATACACACACATGAATGCCTTCTATATATATAATTCCCTGGTATATGAAGGAAGCAACTTTATTAAAAATGATATTGGGATATTAGTGATTTTAATGTATATTTGCCTAAGCAAATGACATGTTTCATTCCCCACTCTGAAGGTCCTGATTTCGAATTTCTTTGGTCTCTTGGTTATCCGATTTCCAACAACAGGGAGTGGTGAGAAGTTAATTGGCTCTGAATGATAGACTTAAGCCTTGAAGCCTCCATCACACTGCCATTAGCCACATGAAAGGCCAGCATCGCCTCTGGCCCACGTTCCTGAAGTACAGCCGTCCATTAGCAAGGGCACGGCTGCTTTCTGCCATGTTTCCAGCACTCTCTGAACACAAGCCCCCTTTCTTCCCGGGCAGCAGCGCTAATACCACGGGTGGCGTGCGCCCAGGCTGATGTTAGAAGTGCTTACTCCCTGCCTCGCTTTGCGTGAGGTTTGGTGCGGCCCGAGATAAGGAGGGCATAGAAAATTTCACATGGAAATATTGGTCAAAACTGGACATTACATGGAATCTTCTAAATGTGCATGGCATTTTAAAATGTAGGTCCCGTTCTTTTTGACTGAAATCCCTTCATCTGAATGTGACACAAGCTTGTAATCTATGCTTGAGAGCCATAACTTGGTGGGAGCCCAAGCAGAGGAATAACATTTATTAGAGGCCTTTTCCCCCCTGCCTGGGAGGGGTGTTAACCGTGGCCCTTTTCTCTCTATTTTCAGAGTTGAAAATGGCCAAAAGGTAACCATGGTCCTACTGTGTATTAATAGGCAAAAGAATCAGAGAGAAGAAACAATGGCTTACACGACTCAAGAAGAAATGAGTGCTGATGGTGCAGCACGTTTATGACATTAAAAAATAGTATTTAAACTTGACATTTTTATATCCTCTTTACCAACTTCAGAATGCTCTCATGTCTATATTATCGAAATGTATTTATGGCCTTGAGCTTACATTCTGGATATATTTGCTTGCTCACCTGCACACATGAACCCTGGGAACACATACTCACACACACACACACACACACACACACTCACACACACACACTCACACACACTGTGAAGCCGGCCACCTGGCGGGTGGTGTACATTTGGGTACACCCACCACAGTTGAGTGAGGTACCTTTCACTTTCATCTCCCCTAAAGTGTTATTCACCCCAGAGCCAGCAAAATAGAGTTTGCTGGTCTACAGCCACACCACCCTGAACGCGCCCAATCTCTCTGATCTCAGAAGCTAAGCAGGGTCGGGCCTGGTTAGTACTTGGATGGGAAAAAAATAAAGTTTGCTGTAGTTGATGCTTTATATATTGTTAATCCCATCTTCCACAACAAAAGTGTTCAGAATTTATCTGCTTGCAAGTTATCCCACTATGTTGAACAAAATCAAATAAAGATTTCCTCTTCCCTTGTTCTGTACCCCCCCCCCACAAACCCCTCTAAACAACCCCACTTGCCCCTAACTTGGCTTGGCACTCCATGCTCTCAGGAAGGGCAGGTTTTTACGTGGCTCCCATAACCCCCAAGATTATAAAAGCATTGGCACAGGCAGGGCACTGTCACCTGAGTTCTCCCTGCCAGGTAACGGGGCTCCGAAGGGAGGCTGAGGGAGAATCCTGGGGTAGCAAAGTGTCTGGGGAATCTGACAGCTGCACTGCCTTACTGAGAAAGGAAAGTCTAGGAAAGCAAGCCAGTCTGGGGTCGCAAGGGGAAAGGGAAGCCATTTTTTTTAGTGTCCTCATTTTGCCTCAAGGCAATGTTTGCTCTGGGATCTGCCTCAGCCCCACTTGCCGGCTTCGCCCCACTGGCCTAGGGGAGGTGGGAGAGGAAGCCTGAAGCTTTCCGTCTTCATTTTCCCACTCTCTGGCACATTCTTGTGCCTCAGCGGTGGCCAGTGGGGAACACAGCACAGAGGAAGTGGGGCCTTGGGGATGAATTTGGAGCCACCCCACCCCCAGCCTTCCCACATACACAGAGGGGGCCAGGACCCTCCCTCTCACTGCCCCCCGCAGCCGCAGCAGAGATGACACTGTGTCCTTTCTCTCCGTTCCTCTCATCGCTGACCCCGGCCAGGTGATGTCCCCAAAACACACGGCTTCACGCAGCACAGCGGGGACCCAGCATCACCACCCCAAGATGGGGGCGCTGAGACCTTCCCCCACCGTGGGCATTTATTTTTAAAAACCATGATCTTGACACATACAATAAAAGCTGCTTCTTGTCAGATATGTCATTACTCAAGCCCCTAAAGAAAATTTTATTTTGCATACACAATTCATGTTAAAATGTCTTCAACCCTGAAAGAGCCAGTAATAAACTCCAACGTTATGAGTTTGTTTCCTCTGAGTGCAGAGAAGAGGTCTTTTGTACGCAGCCTAGTTTATAGGATGCCCCAGGTCAAAAGTTAACAAACTTTGGGAAAACAGTCTTTCATAAAAGAAGAGGAAAAAATAGCGTACAGTATTCTGTTTTCCTATTAAAATGAGGAAAACAAAGGAGTAATCAGAACTATAATTTATGGGAAAGTATGCAGACATCCATCTGCTTTTATTGAAAAAATACCCTGCAGATGTCGGGTCTAATTATGAATCTGCCATTTTCTGGTTGAATAACTTTAGCGGAATCTCAATGTCCCGATCAGTATGCTAGGTGCCGTCGCACAACAAAATATAATTATTTAATTGATCTTTAGACACCTATTATTTTTATGTAGATGAGGGAGCTTTCCGCACAAAGCCTGTTTTCCTGGGGGTGAATGTTTGAATACTAAATTTTGGTTTCATTTCCCACAGGTTCGCAACAAACAGGATTCCTAAATGCACTTAAGGACAGTCCTGCGAGATATCCTTTCTGGTTGCCTTGTTTCTCACAATGTTAACGTGTTCAGTATCGGACTGACCTACCCAGCCACCTCTTCGTCAGTGCCCTGGCTTTTCTTCTCGGAAGCCATACTTTCTTGCATTCCATAAATCCTCCAGAACACTCCCCATAGTCGCTTGCGTGAGTTGCAGAGTCCGAATGCTTGAACCTCAAAGTGGCTCGTTTAAGCCGTGTTTAAATCAAAGTGCTCTTTAGCTAGAAAGCCACGTGTAAATTCTTGCCCACTCAGAAACCTGCACTGATTTGTGTTAAATCAGGTTGGCTTGGGTAGAAGGAGGGCTGCGAGATCCATTCCACTTCATTTTGATCAGGGGGGTGGTCCCTGCAGTGTATTTATAGATGCCCGTGTGAGGGTTGCCTTCTAGATATGCAGTCACCAGACGGGAGTCCTCTGACCCTCTATATGGATTCCATCTGGGAATCTCATTGGGCACCCCTTCTGGCAGCCTGGATGGCCTACATTATATCCGGGAACAGAACCTTTTTGCAGTCTTGAATGGACTAAAGGTGGTCCATCTCAGGTCATTCGGATTGATCCCATCCTGCCAAAGAGTGTATATGGGCATGTACCATGGTAATTTTGAACTTCTTGAAAGAAAAATGTTCATCCATGATGTGCCCGAATGGGCTCCCCGCCTCACCTGTCCCCTTAGGTTTCACATTCATTGGTCTCGCGTTGGCCCACTGGACCCATTGACCTGACTCCATCTGGGACCCAGCTCTCTTTCTTCTTCACGTAACCAAGTAGACTGGATTTGAACCTCTCATTACTCCCCAAAGTAATCTTCATCTTGTGGTAGAGGGTTCTTAAACAATGAATGAAGAACTTAATTAAGATCTATATATCATGTACATCATTTAATTAGTAAGATAAGGCTCATGTCCCTGGGAACTGATGTGTGGGTGTGTGGGTGTGTGGGTGTGGTGGTGGTGGTGTTATTAAGATAGATCTGACAACAAATAATATAAAGTATCTCCTTTTTGGTGCCTCTGTGTTTATAGGCAACACAGAATGTTGGTTGCAAGTATAGATCCTATAGTCACCTAATCTCTTAAAAAGGGGATGGGTGACATAGGGAAGATATACAAAGGGGACTTGGGTCCCATCTTCTATTAAGGAACCGGGGAGCAAGAGTTAGCTCGAAGTTATCCAGAAAGAAAGGTGATCCTGAGCATGAAATTCTCAGTGTTTGTGGCTGCTAAGAATAGGCCTCATGAGAAATGTCTCTCCTCACCCCTCTCCCCAGTCCTGGCAGGGGGTGACAGCCTCCAGCGTGGTCTCCTCCATGCCCTTCTATTTTCAAGGCATGTTGCTTTGGCATATCTTATAGTCAAGCCTTGTCTTTTCTTCCCAGAAGAAGAGGCTTGTCTGTCTTTCAGGAAATTGGTTACATCATGAAAATATGCTGGTCATATTAAGTTTTATAAATGCACCTTAGAACCGGAACTGAGGTCTGGGCTGCCAGCTGGAATGCTTTCTGAAGCCTCAAGAGCGTGGCAGCCTGAGCCACCTCCCCTCCCCTGTCCCTGGCACCTGTGACTTTTCTGACACCGGATGCCTGTGCAGGATGCCTGTGGAGCACTTCAGACAATGAGGGGACGTCAGTGACAGGGACTCCTCTCCGTGGGGAGGGGAGGCAGAAGCCTGACCTGAGGCCTGGGGGATCTATTAGCTGCCCCATTCCCTGGGGCCTGCAGGCTACCTCCTCCTCGGTGCCACCGTTGGGCACAGCACTCCCCTCTCTAGCAGAGGGCACACACCTCTTGTGTGTGGTTGGTGCTGATGGGTCCTCATGGCATCTACTACAGACCTCCCAGCTCGTGGGTCTCTTCTTAGCCTAACCCCAGAGAGAGTCACAAGGAAGGACCAGGTGGCCGGTCTTGGATTCCTGCTGCCTCACAATGAATACTGAGGCCTGTGGTCATTTCTTTTAACCCTTTTACATCTCAAGTTTTTGACCTGAGATAGTCAAGCATTGCGTACTTGACATGCCATGGTGACAAAACCAGTTATATGGGATATAAGCGAGAACACCCAACACCAAAGCATCGTCTACGCGCATGGCAGGAATGATTTCAAACAAGCTTCTTTTTGTGGCGATACATGCAGCAGGCGGGTTCTGCTAACCGTTCTTTTAGACCACACACATCTGCTCGCTCTCATGATCTGGCTGTGCTCGGAGTGTGTATAATCAAGAGCACTGTGTTCCCCGGGAAGGGGAACAGACAAATGTTGTTGCTAGAAAGAGTGACATGCTGACTTAAAAAAAAAAAAATGGGGCACCTGGGTGGCTCAGTTGGTTGAGCGTCCAGCTCTTGGTTTTGGCTCGGGTCAGAATCTCATGGTTTGTGAGTTCGAGCCCCACGTCAGGCTCTGCACTGACAGCATGGAGCCAGCTTGAACTCTCTGTCTCTCTCTCAAAAATAAATAAACTTGAAAGGAAGGAAGGAAGGAAGGGAGGGAGGGAGGGAGGGAGGAAGGGGAAAGAAAGAAGAAAGAAAGAGTATCATGCTAACTTTGCTGGAGAAACTATTCATATAGAAAGGGGAGGAAAAAGGGAAATGCCCCTACTAGGTTCAGAGCAGATTTTAGCTTATTTTCCCCCAAAATATCATCCTCAGGTAGAGGTAAAGAGTTTTCTCTACGCCCAGGTTGCGAAAATTCCCAGGCATCTCAGCCGCTGCCTTTCCAAAGGGTGTTGCCACCTGTAGGTGCTGAGGTTTTCCCTTTGTGGCTGTCACAGGCCTGCCTTCCGTGTTCAGGAGGCTCAGTAGCCACGTGGCCCGTCAGAGCCAGCGGCGGCCACAGCTTGCTCTGAATGCAAGACGGGCCACTCACAGTGTCCAGACATGCCTGCAGGGCATCCTGCCTCCTCCTCCAGGCCGCAGCCTTTCATAACAGGCCCAGATTGCACCGGGCCATGTCTTAGAGGCTTAGAACAACACAAATTTACTGTTCTGTGGTTTTGTGGGTCAGAAGTCCAGCAGGCTCGGCTCGTGTCTGCCCCGGGTCCCACAGTGCTGAAATCAAGGTATCAGCAGCCTGGACTCTCATCCGGAGGCTCCGGGGAGAATCCTCTTTCAGGCTCAGATGGGTGGTTGACCAAGTTCTTGAGGGTACAGGACTGAGGCCCCATTTCCTTGCCCCGTTCTCTGACTCATGACTTCCTTGCTCTTCGAAGCCAGCAATTGTGGGTCAGGTCCCTCCCACGCTTTGAAGCTCTCCCGCCTCTCGTCCGCCCAACTCTCTGACCTCAGCCAGAAAAGCTCTCTGCTTTTGAAGAGTGGTTGCTCCCTGAGAATCCAGGATTATCTTCCCATCTCAGGGTCCACGACCTGCAGTCTGCCACTCCCTTTTGCCATGCTGGCAATATATTCAGAGCCGCCAAGGATGAGAACATCTCTGGGGAGGCCACTGCTCTGTCGGCCCCACGGGCCTTTGGGGAGGAGGCACCCTGAAATCAGGCTCTCAAGTCCAGGTGGATTTGAGAGGTTTCTCTCTTACACTTGTCCATCAAGCTCACTCGCGGTACAGCTCAGCTCTGAGTCTATGTCTGGCCTCCCTGCCCTTTCTGCCCTTGTATCACTTTAGGTTTGAGGTGAGAGACAGAAGTTAATGGGTTAGTGTATGTGTATACAGACCCGCACACCCACATATATCTACATATACATATGTGGTGTGGTGTGCGTGTGTGTGTGTCCTCTCCTGAGGTCAGGTTTTACGGCACCTCTTGATCCGCTGTCATTTTGGGCTCCTGCCTGTTAAAAGGTGACCTAAAGCTGAAGCCAGAATATAAAGACTGATCTGATAAGCCCCCTCCTTGCCCCCATTTCTCTCCCAGAGAAAATCAGGTACCAAGAGCAGGACTCCGGAGGAATCTGACAGCACAGAGGCCCATGGGGAAGAGATGGGCGGGGGCGGCGGTCCCAACCGGCATCTTCTTTATGATTTCTGGAAGCAGTGGAGAATTTCAGGAACATCAGACATACCCACACAAAGGAGCGAGGTGCTGGGTTTTCTAATTAGGAAGAACATCCATGGTTTCGTGTGCCCCCGAACACTCCTCCCCCAATCCGTATGACTACTTACAGGCTCTCTGCGCTGACAGCGTCTTTTCTAAGTACGTGGTTTGGAGAAGAATCCCTCCTTCTATCGAGTGAGTCTCTGAAGAAGCGTTGAGGTCTGATGATGTATCATGAATCTGTATTCCAGAAGAAAAAGGATGGTTCAGGTTCCATGAGGTGGTGATGTGTTTTTGAAAAAAATACTGAGTTCTGGTCATGATATATATTATATCATGTATATAATATATATATGATAAGTAAGGCCGGATCCCATCAGGATGCGTGTTCAGTATTTTGGGCTCCTGCCTTTCCTGAGGACACCTGTGTGGCTTTGGAAGGGGCAGGGAGTGGCCAGGCAGGTGCTTCTGAGAGACAGCTTTCAGCTGACTGAGAAACGTGTGCTCACCACCGGGGCAGCTCAGGAACAGCATGGCCTGGTGAAGCGATGAGACCGCAGGCCCTAGGGGTGGTCAGAAAGAGGATGGATTGTGCCTACCCACGCGGTAGGAGGTTCTGGCATCAGATAATGTCAATACCTCCAAACCTCCTTCCACTGCTGAGGCCCTGGGAGTTTGCGGGTCTCTTTGGGGGTGGTTGATTTCTGATGGATGAAACTGTGACATTTCAGACTCAAGAAAACTGCTCTCTGGCCGATGGCAGGGCGGCCCACAGCTTGTCCTCTCCAGACCTACAGTCTGTGTGGAGCAAGAGTTCGTATGGCACCAAGTTCTTAAAACAAGAGGAGGTTTCCTGGCCGACTGCCTGAGGGCAGGACTGGAGTCCAGTGTAGCCACTACACGTGACCACTGCGTGTTCTCGGGCAAGAAGATAACCCAAATTTATAGCTTTTCAGTAGCCTCCAATCTGATCTCCTGACCACGATATCTAAATATTTTGATGACAATTCAGGGCCCAGGCAAAGGTTTCTCACAGTAGATTTACTGCAAAATATCCAGCTAAAAGCAATGTCCTTGATGAAGTGAGAGAGATCAGAAACACAAAAGTCTGTTTAACAGCTAATCGAGGCACCTTATCCGAAACACTGCCACGATAATGCAAACAGTGACACACCAGAAGCTCTAAATTGAGCCCACGCGACACCAGGAGGCCCATAAGAGAAAGGAAATCAACCAGCTCAGTCAGTAAGTAGCCTGGACTGGATGGCGTCTAGTTTGTGGCAAAGCCAAGAGGAGGGGTAAGGGGAGGGAAAGGAGAAAGAAAAGGGGGAGGAGGAGGAGGGGGAGGAGGAGAGGAGGGGGAGGAGGAGGAGAGGACGATGGGTAGAGCCCGTAGGCTCACTGCGGCACTCCACACCGCAGCCCTGCCCACGTCAGGCCTCAGAGCCCCTGGCCAGCCTCCCCTCCCATTGCCCTCTACGTGGTCTGAGGCCACTTCCTCCCTCTCATCTCTGCCTCACAGAAGCAGTGGCCGTGGGGTGGCTGGGTGCTCTGGACTCTCAGGAGCCCCCGCCCTTCCCCAGAGAGAGGTGGGAGGCGAGTCTTCTTCACAAAGGAAGGCACCGCGTCTCCTGTCCAAACAGCCAGGCAGGTACCAATGGATGAGGTCCGCTTGGCATCTGTTTCTTTCAGGATCGTTTGACGGAACACCCATTCCATGCAAATTCGCCAGGGTTACAAAGTCAAGAAGGATCCACCCGCCCAGACCTCTGAAGCACATTCTATCACACGGGGCAGAGCCGCGAGAGTGGGCAGGGTGATTCATTCATCTCCTCGATGAGCATCTGTTGACGCCGAGACCTGGTGTATGACTCTGATCTCTAAAAAGCAGAATAAGTCTCACGTGGCATAAAAAAATCATAGAGAGCTTGAGGTTGGGGTGAGGGTGCAGAAGGGCATCTTGCAGGGAAAGCAGGAAAGGCTTTGGCAGATAGCGTTTGCATAGGGCTTGGAAAGACTGGGGAAGAAGTTCTAAAACTGGAGACATGGAGGGGAGAGGTCCCGGGCAAGGCCGATGGCCTGAGCAGGGCCTGGTGGGACGTAGCAGGTGTCGGGGAAGAGCAGCGCGTCTGTAGGGTCAGAGCTGGGCTTGTGTTCACTCGTTCCATCAGCAAGGCTTGCGGGCTGCTGGCTCTGGGGTCTCGGCCGTGCTCCCAGTCAACAACCCCTCCGCCCTAATGGTATAAGCACACACGTGCACTCCCAACTCGTCCACACAGTGGGCATAGTGGGAGGGGAGCTGTGATAGCTAAGCCCTGACACCACTGTATACCAGTGAGCGAGTGGGACAGCATCCCTGCTGAGGACGCTGGAGAACCAGCCTAGATTTCTGGCAGGTGAATGACATCACCAGAGCCTTTGTGTTGTGGTGGTTGTGTTCTTAAGAATACTCTAGAGGGGGCGCCTGCGTGGCTCAGTTGGTTAGCGACCGACTTCAGCTCAGGTCATGATCCCCTAGTTCAGGGCTCAAGCCCTGCTTCAGGCTCTGTGCTGACAGCCCAGAGCCTGGAGCCTGGCTCCCTCTCTCTCTGTCCCTCCCCTGCTCATGTGCTCTCTCGCTCTCTCTTTCTCTCTCTCCCTCTAAAAAATAAATAAACATTAAAAAAATTAAAAAAGAATACTCTGGGGCTCCTGGGTGACTCAGCCAGTTACGAGTCCAACTTCAGCTCAGGTCATTATCTCATGGTTTGTGGGTTCAAGCCCCGCATCAGGCTCTGGGCTGACAGCTCAGAGCCAGGAGCCTGCTTTGGATTCTGTGTCTCCCTCTCTCTCTGCTCCTTCCCCCCTCATGCTCTCTCACTCTCATCTCAAAAATAAAAATAACATAAAAAATTTTTTAAAAAAGAATACTCATTTGCAGCAGGGAACACAGGAAAGAGGGGAGGCCCCTGCAATTGAGATGTAAGATAAGGGGACAGCTGAGCAGGTAAGCAATCAAATCAGGCCAGCTGGGAGGGGCCGAGCAGGGAGAGTGGGGGCCAATTCAGAAGGCTAAGCCCTGGTGCCCACAGGAAGGCAGGCACAGCGGAAAGAGGAGAGAGCTAGCACCCGTTAGAAATGAGCCCTATTTGAAATATATTTATGCGCAGCACCTAAGAGATGACCCCCGGGACCCCCCACATGCGGCCAGAGTGCGTTCTGTGGGAATCACAGTCCTCTGCAGCTCCTTGCGTGAAAGTCGGAAAGTGGAACAAGTCACGAGCCTGCAGGGACAAGGTTATAGCCTCACAGGAAACGGCCCTGGTCACACACAGCCGAGGCAGCCGCGTGGCCTCGCCTGCCACTCACCGCGTCGCGGATCTGCTCCAAGGAACCCCACAGGGGTCCCCACAGGAACGGGCCCCGGGGCCTGCCGCATAAGCCAGAGAGGAGAAGCCCTGCGATCAACCGTCGTCGCAATGAAATGGCATTAACATCCAATTAAAAGGATTACAGTCATTTTTAATCATGACTTATTGTTTGGGGCTCCCAGACACAGAATTTTCAGTGGTTGCTAAATCAAACGGTAATTGATTCTACGTGTGTGGAGGCTCTCGCCAGAAAGCCTTTTTATCCCCAACTTGCATTCATTTCGAGGCATGCTGTCTGAAAGGCACCGATGGCCTAATGGACAGGGTTGTTTTAATGGAATTTGGTAGAAGGCTTGCATTTGGCTCAGTGCCTTCAGAAAGGAGGGACACAGGATGGCCCGCTGGAAAATTAATGAAGGCGGCACAGGCCTTTGCCAGACCCAGCTTTCATGGCCCCTCTGTCCCCGTGTCCTCGGATCCTCAGAGGGACCCAGGAAATAGGTAGGACAGGTGTCCTTTGGGCCGTTACAGCTGAGCCTGCACCGAAGGGTCAGATGACCCCAGTTTGCGCTTAGCAGCGTTGCCAGGACTGGAGCCCGGGTGTCCTTACCGCCAGCCTCTCTCCAGGCAGGGAATTGACATGCTTTCCCACTGCCCCTCACCTGTCTGCGGAGGGAGTCCGCAAAGAATTAGCATCAGACTACATCTCACAAGGTCACAAAGTTGGGGGTGGGGAGGTTGTTGGGGTTTTTGTAAATCACTCAAGTACTGTACAAACATACTCTCGTCACAAAAAATTTCAAACAGAAACGTAAAAGAAGCACCACTCTTGACCCTTCCTCCATCGTTCTGGGGGAGTCCTGGTCAGTTTTCGTGGGTGTCTCCAGATGGTTGCTATGAGTTTGAATACATATGTGTCCGTACACCGTTGCAGGGACTGTTTCTACCTAAAAAGGATCATTTTCTTTGCATTCTCCAGCAGTTTGACTTTTAGATGTTTCCTGGAGATATTTCCATGTCAGCATGTGGACCAACCTCACTTTTTTTTTTCAACTGCTTTATAGAATTTTAGACTATAGACGATCCATACTGTATTCTTCTGTTGATGAATACTCAGATTTCTTAATTTTTTTACTGCCTGAAAAATGAGGTGGTGGGCCATCTTTCATGTATGTCTTTGTGTACAAGTGTTAGTGCTTCTCCAGAATTGACAACTAAATGTGGAATCACTGAGAGGAAAGTTAAGCATATTTTTAAAAATTTTTTGAAGTTTATTTATTTTTTGAGAGAATGAGAGAGAGAGTGAGCATGAGTTGGGGAGGGACAAAAAGAGAAGGAGAGAGAGAATTCTAAGCAGGCTCTACACCGTCAGTGCAGAGTCCCATGTGGGACTGAGATCATTACCTGAGCCAAAATCAAGAGTCAGATGCTTAACCAACATACCCTCCAAGCATATTTTTAAAAAGTTTTTTTAATGTTTATTTATTTTTGAGAGAGAGAGAGAGAGAGCAAGAGTGAGGGAGGAGCAGAGAGAGAGGAAGACACCATCTGAAGCAGGCTTCAGGCTCTGAGCTGTCAGCACAGAGCCCAATGCTGGGGCTTGAACTCACGAACTGTAAGACCATAACTTGAGCTGAAGTCAGACGCTTAACTGACTAAGCCACCCAGGAGCCCCAAAATTTTTGAAGTTTATTTATTTTTTGAGAGAGACAGAGAGAGAGAGTGAGCGAGCATGAGTGGGGGAGGGGCAAAAGGAGAGAGAGAGAATTCCAAGCAGGCTCCGCATCATCAGTGCACAGCCCCATGCAGGGGTCCAGCCACGAGCCCTGAGATCATAACCTGAGCCGAAATCAAGAGTCAGATGCTTAACCCACTGAGGCACACAATGAGCCACCCAGGTGCCTGGAAAGTTAAGCATCTGTTAAATGTTGACTGGTATGCCACATTGTCCCTTAAAGAGATTGTACCGACACCTTCAGCCACATTGGATGTTACCAGTGCTGAGTTTTGCCAATTTGATGAAGGAAAACATTCATTGGTTTAATTTCCATTTTCTGGCCAACAATCAGCTTGTGCTTGTTTCCATGTTTGTTGACATGTTTTTTCATCACCACAATAGGGCAGCTCACAATCTCTGTCCATTCTGTAATTGGGTTGTTTGTTCTTTTCCTATTAATATGTTCTTTATCCGTTCTCAATAACAACCATTTAATATCTCTTGCCAATATTTTTTCCCAACCTGTCACTTACCTGTTAAGTTTATTTTAATACAAAAAAAATGCTTAACTTTTAACAAAATCAATCTATAAATGAGATACTACATGACTCCTAGATTTTGTGCCTTAGACCTGTACCCCCAAATTATAGGAATATGTCCTTTATTTCCCTCTAATACCCTTACATTTTATTTCTTCAGTTTGGCACAGTAATTTATCAGTAATCTACGTGTGTGTGTGTGTGTGTGTGTGTGTGTGTGTGTGTGTGTGTAGCTAAAGTTCTCACTTTGTTTTTAGGGAAGTGTCCCGGAGCTGCTCACTGCTCTGTTTTGGCAGTTCTCAAACTTTAAGTCTCAGGATTCCTTAAGACTCTTAAAAATTATTGAACCCAAAAAACTTTTGTTTAGGTAGATTATATATATATTTCTAGAGGTCACGTTTGAAACCACAACTGAGAAATTTCTGAAACACAGAATGCACAGGCACTTAACCCTATTATGATGGGAGGGAGGCCATCCATCCATCTTGCATCTGGCAGCCTCCAAATGAGGTCCCTGAATAACAGAAGCTCTAAGACTGGGAAATAATGTCTTGGCGTTGATTGGAAAATAGCTCTGACCTGGGGGTTTCCCTGAAAGGATCTCCAGGGCCCCAAGGGCCCACGGGCCACACTTTGAGAGCCGCCAGTATATTCTTTCACCACTCATTTAAAATGTCTTCTGTAGCCCACGTGCCCACAGGTCTGTTTCAGACTCTGCTGTTTTGTTTACTAAAGGTGTCCTCCCCTCCCCCCACCCAAGATATTTTTTCACGTTTTCTTACCCATTCTTGCACGTTTTCTCTTCCTGATGAATTTTAGAGTCAGTTTGTCTAATTCCTTTTTTAAAATTCCAGTTGGAATTTTGATTGGAATTAAAATGACTTCATAGATTAAGTTGGGAAAACTTCACGTCTTTATTTCCTGGTAAAAAGGAATATAGGAGAAAGGGATTTGAGAGACTGAAAGATGAAGGTGACGTGATCCACACTGAAGGGTCTCCATGACTTTCCATTGTCAAAGTGTCTATCATGTAAATTACTGGCTTGACCCCTCTGGGCCTCAGCTTCCTACCTGTAAAATTAAGGGATTAAAATAAACAGGACTTTTTAACTTGAGGTCCATGTGTATCTATGGAAAGGTGTCAGGAGAGTTTCTAAACTGCAATCAGAAGGGGAAAAAAAAGTGTGTGCATTTTTTTTTTTCTGAGAAAAGAGTGGGAACCCAGAAAGGTTAAAAATCTTTGGTTCCATGATCTCTCACCTTTTATGATTTTCCAAATACTGAAATGCCCTCACCATTCTGTCCAGCGCTCTTCCCTTGTATCTGCAAGGCCTTCTCACCTCGCTTATGTTTCCAAGGGCAAACAGGTCCCTTAGGGCAGGAAGGGAATCCCTCCCTGTTCTGTCCTAAGTAGGGGGCTGGCCGCACAGAAGGGCACAGAGCAGGCACTTCTGCGATTGCACGGAAACTCAATGGAGGGCTGTTGCCCATCAGCATTTTTTCAGTCTTTTTCATCTCCACAGTCATCTAGTGAGTACCTCAAAGTGCGACATCTTGGGGTAGAACTTAATTTAATGCCACACCCCCGGCCACAAAAGGGACTCGCTGTCTTATTGGGGGTTGGAGGGAGAAAGAGGCTGGTGGTCGTAACTGCTATAATAATTTTGAACCATCTCTGATACAATAGACATCCAACTGCTTATTAAATTGGCTCTTAGTCGAGTTGGTGTATTTCTTCCTCATTTCCTCTTTTAAAACTATCAGTAAATGGCTTAGGATGGTTTATGAAAATTTTATATTAATCCTATTATGGCATAGATGTTTGCAACATCTGGCTCTCAAGTCAGTGAGGGGATGCATTGTTCAAATATTTGTTCCCCAGCCTGAGAGTGGTCTACTTAAGCTGCCAGAGGTTCACAAATCCCTGACAAAGAGGGTCCCCATCTCCCCGCACAGGGGTTGTGGTCAGCCTAGAGTCCTGGGGATGTCAGCGGGAATAGGAAAGGAACCAGCCCAGGGCTTTCTCAAGCAAAGTATTTAACTGCTTTCTACCTCGGTTTCCCTGCTGGGTAAGTAAGAATCACACTTCTCACTGGGCCACTGAGGATTAAGTGACTTAATCCGTATGAAGCCTTCTGAGTACCACCTGATCCCCAGCCAGAGACACCAGCCATTGTTGTGAATGATGATGACAGCTTCTTAAGACATGCCGGGGGGGGGGGGGGGGGGGGGGGGGGGGGGGGGGGGGGGGGGGGGGGGCGGTTCTGCAGTGAGGGGCAAAGGAAAGAGAGCTGCATCTTGCATTTTGCCTTGAATTCATGTCATTTTGACACAGCTATGAGATAACAATGGGACAGCATTCTGCTATTTATAAAATGCCTCTGAAGCTCATGAGATATTAATAAAGAGATCTGCTAGTTTATTTTTGGACCTATAAGCCTTTAAAATCCCATGTCCACCGGTAACAACGCCTCCTTTGGGGAGTAATAATTTTAAGCGGCATTGCAAAGGGAAGAGCCACCAGAAAAAGGGCAGTCAGTGCCACTTTAAAGGCTGTGATTCTCCTTCACATGGACATGCCAGGTTTTATATGGTTCGCGCATATGAACTTATGTGTATTTTGACATCACCATCATTCTACCTGGACTGTAAACTTTTGGTGACACAGAAGTATTTCTGAGATGGAGGTTGGACTCTTTGTACGTTATTCAGCAAATAAATCTTTGGCTTTCATTCTTTATTCTCCTTCCTATCCTGATCATTTCTTGCATCCATTTCATGTGTCCCTTCCTCTTTGATTATTCTATCTCTTGTCTTTTCCTTCCAGCCTGTGCAAGTTCCCTCCCAGTGTCACCTGCTTTTCCTTGACTCAGGCTTCCCGCTGCTTACCTCCATCATTTTCCCTGGACTCCACTCCACCCACGTAGTTTGCCCCCCAGTCTGTCCCCAGGATGGGGGGGGACAGTTAGAAGAGGGGCACCTGTGAGCTTCACTTGTGAGAAGGCCCTGAAGAATGAAACCATCTTGCCACACCATCTGTGTGTCCCCACGTGCACCTGAGGCCTCCCCATCCGCCACCTGATAACCGTAGGAGAGATGAGCGGGGTTCCCAGGCTGGTGGCAGATCTGGGTGGGGATCTGCTTCTCTGCATCTCTTACCCCACAGATCCTCCCTCTACATCTGGACTTACCTGCTTCTCCAAAATACCCGCCTAGGTCTCGAGAGATGTCGCAACTCCTCCCTGTTTTCCGACTCCTGCCTCCAGGAGGAATGGGCAGGGCCCACGGGGGGCAGCGTGTGCTGGCCTCCATCTGACTCTGGGTGCTCTGGGCTGTTTTCGTCTTAGCAAGCTGGCAGAACATTCTTCTCTTCCTCGGATGTCCATTTAATTTCAGGGTAGTGCTTTTCTGAAGGCTTGCGGTTTCTTGAAGCTTAAACCTTAGAAGAGCAAAGCATTCTTCTGCTTCTCCAAGAGCAGAGCCAGTGGTCTATCCTGATGGTGAAAGTCAGTCAATCCACAGGCAAGAGCCTATTCATTTCTCCGACTTTGTATTTTGCCCCACGTGCCTGGACAGTGGTATTTGTTAATAATGACATGGCAGATTATGGCACTGTACTGAATACTGTATTCATTTCTCTGGTCTAAAGATGAATTATATCCAATCCTGAAAAAAAAATCAATGGTGATGTATTACAGCGTGATCTATGGCTTCTACCCTCGAGAGCATTAGGAAAGCCTGGGTGTTTACTTTCTCCAGCCTGTAACTTATTGATGGGGGATGCATGTGTATATTTAAACTCTCAGACCTATGAGGAATATTTTTTTCCCCGGAGAAACATCTATATCTTGTAAATAGAATTTTATAAACATTTGTGGAACAGAAAAACTCTCTAGTTCTTTCAAACTTCCACACTCTGGGTTGATTTATCTCATCTGTTGAAGGATACCACACTTTTTCTCCTCTGGTTGTAGCACATTTTGTGGAACTTGGGACTTCCCATCAGTCAACGTCTGGTGAGCAACCACATTTCCTAGTTGCCCATCAAAAAGCTGAGAACAGCCTTCGGTGTTGAGTGGGCTAAGGTGCAGGAAAGAGTCCTCTAAGTAAAAACACCCTTCACCTTGACACTGGTTCAGAAGCCCACCCATAGGTGGAGGCGGCAGCCACCAGTGGGTAAAAGGATGCAGGGAGAGAGGAAGCCATGAAGGTAAGCCCTGCCCAGGCTACAGTTGCCACTGGCCAGCCCTGCTCACAATTGTCAACTATTGTGTGACCCTTCACTCAGCCTCAACATCAAGTTGGGGAAGAAACCTGTTGATATGACAGTGCCCAGCATTCAGAAGCTGAGATTAGACTCTGAGATTGCAGTGATGTTCATGCTCAATGTTGAGTCCTTTCCTAGCAGGCCTGGGCCGCTTCCAACTCCGGCCAGCGTGCTTCCTGGCTTCGCTGTCACAGTCATTGGCTGCGCAGTGAGTCACAGGAAAAGGCCAAGGGCAGGTGGGGAAGACGGTCAGAGGAACTATCCACCATGAAGCAGTAAACAAGTACTGTTCTGGGAGCCCACTGATCATTGATTGAGCACGAACGAGGTGAATCAGAAGCCAGTGCTGGCCCTGAAGTGTCCCCCTCTGGTTAGGGACAAAGCTAGATAGACTCAGAGGCCTCGGTGAGTGTCTGGGGGCCTCCCGTCCAAATCTCACATCATCCTGACTGCGAAGGCACCCTGAGAGCCTTTCCTGCCCTTTCCCACCCCCCCACCCCCCGTTCTTCTCCTTGACTCCAGGCCACTGTGCTGGAGGCCGTGGTGTGCTTCTTCTCCGTCTGGTCTATCGTCGGCCTGTCGGGTTTCCACACATACCTGATCAGCTCCAACCAGACGACAAATGAAGATGTGAGTTCCCAGCGGTCTAGGGGGTGGATGTGTGCATCTGCGTCCAGAGGCGGAGGGGGGACCGGGAGAAGAGCTCAGGGGCCAAGGCCTTCCGCACATCTCATTCCAGATGTGAGCCTCTGGTAGCAAAAGGGGAATCTTTTTCATAGGTTGGTCTCCATGATCCCCAGTTGGGAATCTCTAACCTGTTTTACTTTCTGACCACATCAGTTAGATAGTAAGGTCCGCTGAGTGACCCCCATCTCCAAACTCTGAGGGAGGGGGTTATTGTCTATTCCTTCCTTTTCAGTAGTTTTGTGAGTAATTTGTCATACCTCCCCTGGAGAGAGACCACGTCCAACTGATACCTTAGGGTGAGCGAGTGAATCTGCCTTTCACATTTAACATTGTTTGAGGGGAAAGCCCCCCACCCAGAGATTAACTATTTTTGTCTAGGATTATCTGCCCATACTGAATGCAGATGGAGAGGAGATGCAAAAACGGAAAACATCATGTTGGAAACGTTCTTCATAAGCCTGGTCCTCTTTGCTCTGAATATTTAGATTCTGTCAGAAGCGTCCATTAGTACAGGAATTAAATGTCTCAGAATCAGTCGATTGCCTTAGAGGCTTGGGAAAATAGGTAGTTATGAGATACAGGAGTTAAGAGAATTTTCATAGAGTAATTTGTATTTAGTAACTATGAATATTAAAATCTGTGGAATTATTTTGGCAACATTGTGAGGCTGAATTCAGACAGACTATAAATGGGGAGTTACGGGAGCCACGTTAACTCTTTTGCCTACTATTTGTTTAATTACTGGTTAGCACGCCAGCTGTATGAAAAAAATCTCCACTGGCTTATGTGAGCTGGCCTTTTGGTACCGTGTTGTTGAAACAAGAGATTATTGTCCCCAAAGAATGTTACTTTCTCCCTAATATGACCTGCTGTTTTGGGATCTTTCCAAGTTTGGGGTAAATGCCAGTTTTCCTTGAGAAACGTGTCTCAGCTTCTCCCGGTGAAGAAATGAGTAAAGATGATTTGCATTCTTTATGAATTTCTTGTGACCCCAATCACCTAAACTTCGGCATTAATATGAAGGATGTTATATTATTCGCCCTCCTTTTCTTTCAGATTAAAGGATCTTGGTCAAATAAAAGAGGTAAAGAAAATTACAATCCCTACAGCTACGGAAATATCTTTACAAACTGCTGTGTTGCCCTGTGTGGGCCCATCTCTCCAAGGTAAGAGTCAGAGAGCCTCAGGCCTCCTACCCCGAACCTAAAACACATGCCTGAATCCACGAAAAGAATGCAAAAGTCTCACATGTTGAACAAATCTCTCTTCTAGTTCCCGAGCCCACAATTTGCGTTTGGTGCTGCTTTGTTTTGTTTGTAGATCAAATCTGGTCACAACCGAACTTCTTTCTTCCACAACCGGATAAAACTCCCCACCGTGGCTGGGTTGGGGCTGTATTCTTTCCAAAACCCAAGTCCCTCTGGACGGGGCATTTGTCGAGGCTGGGCCTCCCCTCGGAACTCATGCACTGCGCGCGGGTCTGCCCAGGGAAGACGGGCTCCCGCAGCCTAGGCAGATGCAGCAGGGGACAATGCCTGTTTTTGTTCCTCCCCCGTCACCTTCTTCTCTCTCTACCCCCCCCACCCCTCTCCCCAACTCATGCTCTCTCTCAAACAAAACAACAACAACAACAAAAAGAAAACAAACAAAAAGAAAAAACCCAAGAGTGTTTTCAAGTTTCTCACTGAGCGCTCTGAGCCATGAGGGCAAAGACCCACATTTGGTTCCCTGCGTGGGTCCCCAGAGGTGTGCATGGCTGCAGGGTAGGAATGGCCACCTTTGGGGGCAGATGGTCCTCATACAAGTCTTGCAGAAGGAATGGAAAGATGGAAAGACAGAAAGGCCACTCCTAAGGTATGGTCAGGGTCAGGTCCTGCAGGCTGGGGCTAAGGAAGGGTCAACCTGCCCTTGACAGGTTTAATAGGAATGGCAAGTCTACAGTCAAAAAGGGGCTGTGACAGAGGGTGGAGTGCAGCTTCCATGGGATACCCAGGAGGGCTTTTCAGAGGAGGGGTCCTAACTTGTCATATATTCTAAGGGATGAGTAAGAACAGGGGGATGGGAACTAAGGGAAGACAGGAAGGGGAGCGGCATGTGCAAAGGCCCTGGGGTAAGGAGAGAAACTGTAGGAGGAGATACTGAAGGAGCTCGTGTGTAGGAGTGAGGGGACCACAGGGCAAAGCAAAAGGTAAGGCGAGGGGAGCGCATCCAGATTAGGAGGGGCTCCTGGGCTGTTGTGAGGATTATAAGGCGACTTAGGGCAGAATGTCACAGTCTGGGAGTGTGGCTGGTCCATTAAACAGGCTGAGTGCACAGGATGAAGGCTGAGAGTTTGTTTTGTCTTCCCTGCTGCCCTTTCAGATTCTTTTGATGACCTATTCTTTTTTTTTTTTTTCTTTTTTTTCTCCTGAATGAAATTTCCTGCAAGTCCCTTAATTTCTCCTGTCACTTTAAAAAAAAAAGGACTCAGGGCACTTTCATTTCCTTGAGAACCTTATTGTCTCAGTGAATAGAAGCTCCGGAGTTCATAGAAAGGCAACACGTTCCACCCCTTCGGCCACCCAGGCTGGGGTTTCAGCGTATCTTCTGGAAAGACACAGTCCCACCCTGACCCCACGCGGGCTGCCTCCCAGGGGACCTGCTTGTGGCCTCAGCCTTGCCCCGCCTCCCTGTCCCTGACCTCAGGAGGGTGCAGGCGGCTCCTGTCCACAGCACCCTTCTCTGCTCTTTCCGCCTTCGATCTTATGCGCCCTCACAGGGGGTCACAAACTTGGTCTGAGCTGCAGGGGGCTCCAGCACCGCTTTTTGGAATATGGGGGTTCTTGCTGCCTATTGGTTTTTCTAAACCCCTGGGGATCCAACAGAAACTGAGGCAGAGCCCCATTCCAAGATCTTGGCACAAGTATTGTTTTAATGCTTTGTTATTGTGCAGTCTAAACACCTGAAGGTGGCGGGTGCCGTGACTCCTATCTTCTGGGGGCCTGACAAGTAGCAGGGCAACCTCGGCCGACCAGCCCTCCGCCCTCAGCGGGGGGGATGTATGTGAGCACATCGGATGCACCTGCAGCATTTCCGGGGAGCGTGGCCCGAGCCCCAGATGGTGGGGGCCACACCAGGAGCGCCCACTTTTTAGCTGCACCTCTTCCCGCTCTTTGCAGCTCTGCCCTTAGACTCGAGGTCAACACAGAGCCCTCACCCAGGGAGGAAGAAGGGCAGCCGTTTTGCTGGCAACGTAAAGCTCCTGCCTACCTTCTGCCTGGGCAGCAGCGCCATAGGGTACAGAAGAGATGGCTTTATTGTTCGTAAATGAGGCCGCTACTCAGCAAACTTGCCTGTGGGAGACAAGGGACCCACTTCTGTCCATTCAGCCAACAAGCTTCCTCTCAGCACCTGGTGGGTGTCACTTGTGAGATGGGTGATTAAAAGGACCTGGTTCTGGCCCTGATGGAGCTTACACTCCGGGACAGATGCAGAGGCGGACACAGGTGATGCCAACATGATGTGATGCGGGTCCCCAGGTGCTCCGAGGCACAGCGGAGGGGCCCAGTCCTCTGCGGGAGAGGGGGCAGGTGATCTGGGGGAAGAAGAGAGAAAGACTGACCTTTGGAGCTTGCAGGCTGCAGGGCAGAGGGGACTGTATCAAATCACGGCGACACCAGGCAAAAAGTGGTATGTGCCCCTCGAGGGGTCATACGCAGGGCCCAGAGAATCCAGAGAAGCAGCAAGCAAGGGCCAGGGGCTTTTGAACCTGGCCATGAGGAACGGACAGCGGGGTGGAAAGGAGAGGCACTGGGGGCAAGAAAACCAGAGCCTGAAGGAAACGCAGAGGTGGCGAAGCCCGGGTATGTGCGGCCAGGGCCGGAGCTGGGGCTGGGGCTGGGGCTTCCGCGCATGCGCATGCATCGGCGCGTGCGCTGACGCTGGCACATGCGATGGCGCATGCGCAGGCGGTGTCCTGTGCTCGTGGGAGGGACGGGCTTGGCGCGCTGCCTTTGCAGGGAGAAGGCGTGTGGGCTGAGACCTGGGACAAGTCAAGTCCTACGAGGCCTGGAGTGTTCGCAGGTGACGGAGCGGCCCCCGGAGCAGCGCCAGCGGGCGATGAGACGTTAGCAGCCCCGGGGCCGTTAGACGGAGCCCGGTGGCCATGCTGGCTGTGGTTGCGGGGGTTGGGGAGACAGGGTGGGAGCCTGCAGGCAGGTGGCAGGGAAGGAACAGATGCTAGGGAGATGCAGAGGTGAAAGGCAGACGTGACAGAATTTGGTACTGAGTGTACCGAAGATGAGTCGGGGTGTATTCCCAGGTGCGTGTGGTGGCGCCCCACACAGATAGAGGGAGTCCCGCATGGAAATGAAAACAGTGTTGAAGGCGTCTTTGGCTTTTTAGTCACTCTCTTCCTCCATATTGTTTTGTTTTCTCTTGTAGCTTGATCGACAGAAGAGGGTACATCCAGCCTGACACACCGCAGCCGGCCGCACCCTCCAATGGCATTGCCGCCTACGGGGCCACGCAGTCACAGAGCGACATGGTAGGGGTCGCCTGCAGCCGGGCCCAGGGCTCCCTGCAAAGGCTTCTCTTCTGCTTCTATGTTCACTAACCAGTAACAGACCAAGCACACCTAGAAACCTTCCCGGAACACCCATTTGCTGAAAGGCTCAGGCGAGGGAACGGAAGTATTAAATTAAGGCAAAACCCAACAAAGGATTATGGCCCCTGAGTGGTTGGCTTGTTCTGGGTTGTGGGAGGGGAAGTACGCATGCAAAAGGGCTTCCAGAAACAGCTTGTGGCACCTGGTGATGGAAAGCCCCCTTACACAGAACCAGGATGTCTCTGAGGGGTGAGATACAATTGCTCGAAGCCGGGCTGGCTGGTGGAGTGGCTGGCTGGCTGGCTAGTCCCTTTCTGTCCCTTTGCCTCAATCTGTACTCACCTCCCCACCCCCTCTTTTAAGTGTACAGTGGGGTGGCCACTTCTCCCCACTTTCAGCCAGAACCTTAGCTCAGCCACGCATATCTCAACACACTTGATCAGACAAGGTGTTCTTCATTCACAGCCAAAACTGAGCGAGTGACTCTCCAAAGAGGGCTCACAGGGGTCCTGTGAGGTATGGAATGGCAGGCTTTGTTTACAGGCTGCCGGTTGGAGACTTGGGACAGGGACGAGAGTCCCTCTGTGGGCACCCGAAAGCACGGCCAGGCCCGGCTCTGACCATCCATCCCTTAAAACTCCTTAGGCACCTGGAAGGCAGTGGCTTCGCTTTATCTGAAACAGATTTCCCTAAAGAAGTTCCGTGTTTCTGAAAGGGACCCCGTCTGTGGCCACCCAGGAATTGTTTGTTCTTTGTAGAAGGGAATCACCCAAACGAGAGTTTCCGTGACAAACAAGTCAAAGGCCCGCCCCCTGGGGTGGACTGGGAAAATGACAGCCTCCTGGGCACTTTGTTTCTGCTTGGAAAGAATGGCAAGGTGAAAGCCAACAGTCTCGACTGTCTGTAAGCATTCAGGGCTAAGGGAAAACACTTAATCCCAGAGACCCTGTGGCCTTGTTTATGGCCCTGGAAATAGGCTCCAGCCCCCCAGAAGCTTAGGGGTAACTTGTTGGTAGTGGTGGGGTCTAGTTGGTGCTGTTGTGCTTTGCTTCGCTAATAGAGCATCTCCTTTAAAGGAAAGTACATGCACGTCACCCTCCTCTGACAGTGGTCACAGGACATCTTGTTTTGTCCCCATTTACCCACACATGTGACCCTTAAGGGCCGCCCCCTTATTTTTCAGAAGATGAAAATGAGAACAGAGAGAGTAAAGAGAGAGGAAAGCAGGAAATGAGATTGCATTTATTTAGCACCGACTGTATTCAAAGCACTTAATCAGAATCTTGTTTAATCCAAGCCAACAATGGCAATTGGGCATGCCTGTCTCTCTCTCTCTCTCTCTCTCTCTATTTTTTTTAAAGCTCAGAGAAGTAGATCATCTCTGCCCAAGGGCACCCAGCCACTAATTTGTGGATCCAAACCAGTCTGATGACTCTAATGCCCACGTTCACTTCATATACTTCCTCCTTCAGGTGATCAGGTGAACAGGCACTGAAGACAATTGTGTCCATGCTCAATAGTCTTTCTCAGCTATTTACAGGTGCTCAGTAAATGTCCTGGAAGAAGGAGTTCTGAACACAGCATCCACCGATCACTTCTGTGATGTGTACTTGTGTTTTCACACACTGAGCATATGACCTCTCGTTAATTCAGTAACTCTTCCTGAGTCCCTGCTGTGTGTTAGAGACTCAGCTGGTGGTAGGCATGCAGGGTCTGTGGAGTGCCGTCCATCTGCCCTCAGGGAGGCAGTGTCCAGGGACAAGACACAGACACATACGTAAAGGAAGTAGGAACCTGCACTAGGAGACCCCACCGACGGCACTAGTCCTTCTCAAAACCAATGAACTTATGTCAGTTTTACCCTGTGACTCCTGCAGTACTGATCCCACCATGCTGTACGCTTTCACTAGATTTAAAAAGTAAGCAAGGCTACCTTCAAGATGTTGACACTATTAAGCCACTTTATGTTAAGATGAGATGAGGGCATAATTTATTAATCCCACACATTTACTGAGTACCTACTATGTGCCTCTATGAGAGTGAGAGAGGGCAGATTTAACAAAGGACGCAGGGAAGTCTGTATAGTTAATCAGAGTCATCAAACTGCTCTCATGCCCTCTGGAGTCTGGTCCAAGTTGACCGCACCGTAACCCCATTTGAAGGGCATACCCCCGAGGGCACTGGCCTGGCAGGAATGGTTCGGGTGCCACTGCCTATTCCCACGGGAAGGCCATCTCCCAAGTAAACAGTGACCCTGAAGGCACTGGTCTTGATGCCATAAGGATTGTGTATAGAGAACACTTATGAGATTAACAAGAAGCTTGTAATGGTGAAGCAGTTGCCATTGCTAAGCCCTTATCATTGAGTCCAAAGCATGAATTCTTTTTAAGGCATCAGTTCATCTCTCACTTGAACTCTTCTGTCAGGAAGCATGAGGGTATTTAAAACCTTGGGGCTCCTTGCTCTCGTGTTCTCCCCTTTATCTGGAGATGAGCCTCAAGTGTGGGTCCACACGCCTTAAGTGCCAGTCAGCTCGGGGTCTCAGGAAGAGCTCTGACCTGCAGTGAGTCCTGCTCAGTCCCGACCACAGGAACCATGGCGTCCTGAGTCAGGGGCTGCATGAGGACCTGTGAGCCTGGGGAACCTGCCAAGGCCGACTGCACCCCGACTTCATGCCCCCTCTGCCTCGCTCACCCATGTGGAGGCAGAAGACACCACATCCCACAGCACCATGTGGCCACCAGCGCGCGTGTGCACGCACACACACACACACACACGTACAAACACAAACTTCATTCGTCTCTTTGTCCAGCCATACACAGATCTTTCCTGAAGAGCTTGTAGGACAGGGTGCTGAAAGTGCCGTGGGATATAAAGGAATGACCAAGGTACATGTCGTCCCCCGGGAGCCTTCCTGTACAGTAACACTTCAGCCGCCTCAACCCCAATGCCATCTGCGCCCCTAAGTTCAGATTCATGACATTGTGCTTACACTTTTTGGACCAGTGTCTCCCCCCTCCCTCCCATGGACTCCACAGTAGAGTAGCTGTACGTCACTGAGTCCCATGGCCCACCTTCTCCCTATCAGAGACAAAAATCTAAAAATCCTGCTACTTCCGCTCCAGATTTGGTAAATAGCACAGTCTTGGAGACTGGTCCCTGGGTCAACATGGTCCAGTAGGGATAAAAAGGGTGTAGAGACCTCTCTTTCACATGGAAAGCACTTCATAGTCAAGCACCAGGCTTTACAGAGGCCTTTCTTACCTCCTTTTGAAGAGCATGTGGGGATTAATTGTGCAAAGAGCCAGACTTCTTACACTGTCTAGATGAGTGACCTTGACAAGTAGCTTAACCTCTCTCTGCCTCAGTGTTTTCATTCATAAAATGGGAACATATCAATACCCTTACCTTGTAGAGTTTCTATGGGGATTAAGGGAGCTAATGTATGTAAAACACTTAAAACCTTGCCTAGCACAAAGTAAGAATTATATGTAAGTATCAGCTATGTTGTTATTATTATCATCTCCCTGGTTTCCATGGTGACAAGATCAGCAGGTCAGTTTCATCCACACTGAGCAACTAGACAGCAATGGACGTGACTCGGGTGAGGGGAAGAGCCTGGATGGGAAGGAAGCCGGGAGCAAGAGCTCCATTCCTGGCTTCCACCAGTTACCTCCCTGGTTGTTAGCACGTCGTCCTGCCTCTGTGGCCCTCAGTTTCCGCCACTACAAATGGGAGGGGGACTAACGTGTCCCTAAAGCCCCAACCAGCTCAAAGCTCTCTGTGAGTCTCTGATCTTTGCAGCTTGACGGATAGGTCAGAAGAGCAGAGAACAACTTCTCAGTCCCCGTACACAGGAGAGGGAGCCACCTCCTCGTGGAAGGGGGTAAACACTGTGACCCCTGGTTCCTCCCACGCCTCCCACCCGCCCTGACACAGACTGAGACCCAGCACCGGGTGCAGGAGTGGGGGATGTGCTGCATCTGGGCTTCATACCAGAACTGCCCCTTCTTATTTGTCTCATGTTTCTCGAATTTGTAGGATAAATCCCACCTAGCCCTGGTGTATAATCCCTTTTATATGTTGCTGGATTTGGCTTGCTAGTGTTTTGTTGAGGATGTTTACATCTATATTCATAAAAGATTTTGGTCTGCAATTTCCTTTTCTTTCAATAATTTTGTTAGTTGTTGGTATCAGGGTTAATATTAGCTTCATAGACTGAGTTGAAAAGTGTTTCTTCCTCTTCTTTTTGGAAAAGTTGCTGAGGAACTGGGATTCTTTTTAAAAGATCTGTAGAACTCATTGGTAAAGCCATGTGGTCCCCAGCTTTTCTCTGTGGGTAGTTTTTTGATGATTGATTCACTCATTACCTATGACAGGTCCATTCAGATTTTCTATTTGTTCCTGAGTCCATTTCAATAGTATGTGTCTTTCTAGGAGTTTATTTCATGAGGTTTCCTAATTTGTTGCCATTGTCTCTTTGGTCAAAGGGCAGTATTGTCTTATGGAAATAGGCAAAAGGAAGAAAAAATAAGCCTGAAAAAGTAAAAGCAAATAGAAAATGAGAGTAATTTGCAGATGTGAAGGGAGAGGGAGGAAGGAGCCATGGGCCGTGGTGAGAGTGAAGGAACATGTGCAGTAAGCCCTGAAGGGGAGAATTGGTGTTTTGTGTTCCTCATGTGCTGTGAGATGCACATTATGCCCCAGAGGAGAGAGTTGGGGGCCTCTAGCCAAGTGGCTTCAGCCCCGGCTGCGGGCCCCACGCTGTTTGCTTTGCTTTACTCCTACTTGGAGTAAGTAACGCCAGGACCAAGGGAAATCTACATACCAAACAGTTTCCAGGAATTGTCAAAATCTGGAGCTAAAATATTTACTGATTGAGAATAAACTAATTCTTTGAGGCAAACTGTAACATTCCTTCCTTTCCTTTGACTGGCTTAGTCTGCCTGTAACAGACACGACCACCAGTATCCCTACACACTGAGCCAGCACACCAGGACCAGCGGTGTCTGGAAAGAAGGAACCTGAAGCCCTCCAGGTTTTCTAGCGTCTGATGTAGCAGTGGACACCCCAGCCCTCACGTTTTGCTCTTTTGGAAACATGCATGATCACTAAGAGCAATTTGTCCACAAGCAATCCACTGTCTTCCTTTTTATCTCTCTGTTTCATTCACTGGATATAATTAGAGCTCATGATCAATTAAAAAAAAAAAAAGGTCTTGTTTTCTAATCCCTAATCAGACAAATGTGAAAACTGGCTTTAAATCCCTTAAAGTTGAATTTGTCAGAATCACAAAGTAAATTTCAGGCAGTTCTAAAAGTGGAACGAAATTTATTTGGTAGAGAATTGTACTATGGTCAAGTGCATCTCTGCTGGGGTTTATCACTCTTTGCAATTGGCAGAGTGTGGACAGTGTTGACACTATTATTGCAAGGATTATCTCATTTAATCCCCATAACAACCTGCAGAGTATCCCCATTTTACAAAGCATGAAATGGAGGCCATGGGATAATGACCGGCCTGCTCAGAGTCACACAGCCAGTGGTTCAAGACCTGGCTGCATTCCACTAATTCAGCTTCAAAAAGCCCTCAAATTGGTGTCAGCTGAACATCGTCAGATCTGGCCCTTACTGCTGGTGGCTGAGTTTACCTCAGTCCAGTGGGCCTCAGCCTCAGATGCACATTAGAATCACAACGCTGATATCCTGAGCCCAGTGAAGTCAGACTCCTCTGGAGGTGATTCTAATCATCAGCCTGCACTGAAAACCGTCCCCGCAGCCTCATATTCTCCTGAATGGTACAAGCTTGGGTTGAAAGGAATGATTTTTGAGCCCTATTTTGCTTTAACACCAAGAAAGTTTTTTTGAGGGGCGCCTGGGTGGCTTAGTCGGTTAAGCGTCCGACTTTCGCTTAGGTCATGATCTCGCGGTTCGTGGGTTCGAGCCCCGCGTCGGGCTCTGTGCTGACTGCCAGCTCAGAGCCTGGAGCCTGTTTCAGTCTGTGACTCCCTCTCTCTCTGACCCTCCCCTGCTCATGCTGTCTCTCTCTCTCTCTCCTAGAAATAAATAAAAAACATAAAAAAAAAAAAAAGAAAGTTTTTTTGAAAAACCTTAGGCCAGTTTGGCTCAACTAAGACATGATCTGTTTAGAGAACATTCATATTCAGGTGCCGGGAGGATTTCAGCAGAACGTGCTAGCAAACGAGAGGCCAGGGAGTCGTGTAACTCCCAACAACAAGTGCTTGGATTTCAGGCAGAGCTTCCTGGAGGAGATGACGTCCGAGCCAAATATTAAAAGATTGATGACGACGACTAGCCGCCCAGCGGTGGGAGAGATGCTCCAGGCAGAGCACAGACAGAGGCCCAGGCACACGTGGGGCCGACCCATGCGCCTGTGTGGGAGTGGGAGGCCAGAGTTACCCGGTGGGGGTTGCAAAGCAGGCGGAGCCAAGGCAGGAGAGGAAGCGTGTGAAGAGCCCTGGGTGCCTTAAAACCAGCGTGAATTTTGTTCTATGCATGGCACGGAGCCACTGCAGAGACTCAGTTTAGTGAGTAGCACCATCAGATTTTCACGTAGGGTAGAATGGAGCTGGGAGGCTCTTTGGGGCAAAAGGGGGGCGCTGGGGCTGGCCAGGACCGCAGAAAAGAGGCACCAATAGTCTGGGACTTGAAGATGGAGTCATGGGGGACGTCTGGGGACAAGAAGCCAGGGATGGTCCCGCCTTTCAGCTTGGTGACAAGGTGATCATACAAGTCATCAAAGGGAGACACAGGAAGAGGGGCAGGTTAGGGGGTGCTGGCTGTGGCGTTTGGGTGCCCACAGATAGCTGGGGGGTGGGTTGGCGAGGTGCCCACAGGTAGCTGGGGGGTGGGTTGGCGAGGTGCCCACAGGTAGCTGGGGGGTGGGTTGGCTAGGTGCCCTGCAGGTAGCTGGGAAAGCCTAGAGACGGCTTGCTTCCCTGTACTTACAGAAGAGTAACATGGTTTGTAGAAATTCACTTAGAAACAGTAGAGATGTGAGTTGACTTTGTTAGTTATCCTAGAAGTATCAGTTGATCTGGCATTTTTTTAAAAAAGCTGTGAGTTGCTCATGTTTGTCACCTGAGATACTAACCTGATTTCATCTCGTGCTGGAAGATCATTTTTTGAAAATCAACATTAATTCTCTTTTTCTAACTTTCTCTCCCCTGCCTCCCGTCAGCTGTGCCCTCACCAAGTCAAATCGAGTCTCTTGGTCTAACTGGATAGTAGTGAGGATGACAGAGTAAAGCCAAAAGACAATGATAGGAAAAGCTTTGCAAATAGACAGAGTTAAGTACTCGGCACGGCAGGGAAAGGTGTAGGGAGAGAGCCCGGTGTGGCATCGCTGCGCCTGGGCTGGCCTTTGCCGGTCCTGACACTGGCGGCTGGGGCATCATGGGAAACCTGTAACCCCAAGAGCCTCCAGTTCCTAAACCATGAAGTAGCATGGGGAGGATGGTGCTCACCTTCCTGGGTGGTGGCTGGAGCTGACCAAGACCCGGTGTGCCCCACTCTCCCCGCCCCGGGGGATGACACAGCCTGACACATAGGAGGTGCTCATTAAATGTTCAGTTGAGTGTGTGTGAAAGTTTCCCTCAAGGGCCTTCTCCTGAGGATTTCTGCACAAATACTAGTTTGTTTCTCTCTTCTTCCCACACCTCATTCCTTCCTCACTCCGATTTCCTCACATCTGTAAAACGCTCCTCTGTGAATATGGAACTAGGGACCAGAGGGACAGAGTTCTCTTTGGTGCAGTGACAGCCTTCATAGGATCAAATTAGTCCCTGGGCCGGGAGACCAGAGGTCACGGCCCTCCCCACTGGACCCTGTCAGCAAAGTGCCTGTGTGCTTTTCCAGGGACTATGAAACGTTTTAAGACCTGAGAAAAACATGACAAGCTCTAAAACATGCAAACTACAAAATCAAAATTAATAAATGTTTAATGTCTACAAGACCCATGATGATGTCAACTTCATGTTAATTTAATTAATTAAATTTAGCTTTCATGGAAGTGTTACCACATTTTAGAAGTGATTTGAGGGCTGGGTTTCTCTCACTTTATGATAATTCCCAAGCACGTGTATGATTATACAGAAATCATTTACCAATTATAAAGTGGGCTGCCCATAAATAAATCTAAAAGTGGACTGACTTGGAGCCCCACACACTGTCTACCTCCCCATGCTGCCTGTGTTACGAGAAACCCGCTTGGCGTACAGCTGAGAGAACTCTTTCTGGTCTCAAGGCTCCTACCCACTACTGACAGTGCCCCCCAAATATATCAGAACATCTTCAGGGGAGGCTGGATGTGAACACCCCCATGGGGGAAAGATGAGATGTGTTTTGTATGGCCCTGTAGGTCAGAACCAGGACTAGATGCAAATCCTGCCCAGTCCACGAGGGAAATGCCCAACACTCAGAAGCCCCCACCCCAAAGATCTTTAGGGTGGGGGAGTTAGCACCCCCACCATTTGGGGATGGGGATGGTTGTTTAGTGCCTAAGTGATCCCTCTACTACAAATTCCTGAGGAAGAAAATGTTAGAAAAGTAATGAAGGGCTATCTAAAGCATTAAAAGGGTGTGTGTAACTTCAGTAGAGCCTCTGTCATCTGAAGGCCAATGACATTCTAAGCAGCCACACTGCTTAGATCACATTTTCATTGTTCCTGTTTTCCTCATTGCTGGCTTTTATTATTACCTAAAATTGAAGTTCTTTCCACATACACACAGTCAGGACATCCAGTTATGGCCCAGTTTTTAGTATGTATATTTCAATTGATTGCCAAATGATTGAAGCTCTGTATAGCATTGGGGTCAGAGTTTATGCTCACATCTGACACTTGTAACTAAAAGATCCTTTGCAACCACACGCTACCCACAAAGCTAAGAACCATAGTTCACGGCCCATTAGAACTTTTGTTTGTTAGAAAATCATTGGTTACATTTACTTAATCTAATTTTTAATTGCCCTTTAATCCAATATCAAAAAAGACTGCATCTAGCAGTTACATGATTTATTAAAATAAATTTGTGAATAAATATTGCAGAACTCTCAACGTATCATCTGAAAAATCTAACATAGTAGAAAAAGTAACTTACACACACTTAAATGGTAATGTTAAGTGACAGAATAAAAAGGAAGCTCTCCTCCTAACCTACATTTTAGGTGAATTTTAAAAGTTTATAGCATTTCTGTGGCTGTAAATGAGCACTCACAAGACCCGAGAACACAGCTTCACAGCCAAGCAGAAATAAATGGTGCCCAGTGCTAGTACTTTTGACAGAATTGGAGCAGAAGAAAAAATAATTTCATTCACTCTTAATTTGTATACAAGACCATCTAGAAAACTCTCAGATTTGCTTTTCACAGCACTTGATCTGTGTGCTAGGTTTATTTCAAACAAAGAGCCAGCCAGAGTGAAATCAAATGTCTTCCAGCACGAGCAATTTTGTTTGAAAATCTGCAGAAACAGAAAATAAGTGATCTCTATGGTGTTTTCAGATTGTAACATTAATTGATAATGTGTGCAACATCCGAACCATAAACTTCTTTGCAGGTTAGATGCAGAGATTCATGTGGGCAGTAAATCAGCCAGCCGCCAAGCGCGGCACTGCAGCCACAGCAAATGCTCCAGTGTACCTATCAGTGGTCATTTGATGCTGCAGCAGAAGGCTCTTCCCACAGACCCTCTTGCAAGCAATCAGGCTTCTGTTCCATTGGAATTCAGCATTTGGATGATTTTTGACTTTTAAATGGCAATTTCATATGATTCAACCTGATATTTGATAAATAGGAACCTTTAAAGTGTTGTTTTGGAATGATCGCATGAGTTTCTCAATTTCCTATTTGTAGTAGAGGGATTGCCACTGCCCAATATCCATGTGTTTATTGGTTTTTCTTAAGATTATATAACTGGTTAGATAAAATAGTACACTGATGGGGGTCTTGGTATTCGTGCTGGAGTATATAAGCCCTGCTACAAGTTGTCAGAGGAAAAAGCAAGCAGTGATGTCTCCCCCTACTGGTTGAAGAGAGGATTTGGCAAATGAAAAGCCAAGGAGGTGGGGGGTGGCGGAAGCATCTAAGAGAAAACAGGTAGGAGGAAGAGAGGAAAGGGAGAAGAGGCAGACGTAAAGGTGAAGAGAGAAGAAAAAGAGAAGTGGGAGGGGAAACCCATGAAAAGAAAAGATGGAGGAGAAAGCAGAGAAGAGAATTGGGAAGGCCAGAAAGAAAGAAAATTAAGTAGAAAAATCAAGAAATGGGCAAATAGGAATCAGAAGCAAAGGTAAAAAGGAGGAGGTGTACGAACACGAACATCTTTTCACGGGTCATCTCCACAGTAACCTGACAATACTAGCCAAGTTCTCAAATGGGATTGCAGCCATAAAGGTTTATCAACCCACCCTCCTGGGGATTTGTGCAAAATGAGGAAAAGTTCTGAGCTTTAAACAAATTTGGATGTCTCCTAATCATTGAGTCTTTTCTAAGAAGATGTTCCAAAATGCCAAGTCAATAGTATGAGAATTATAGTCATTGTACTATCCGTGGTTGGAATCTGATAAAAATTCATAGCCCCATAGAGCCAATAGGAAGCTTTATATGGACAAAATCCGGTAGAACAAAGCTTGGTCCCTGGGTACCCCCTAATGGATTGATCATCCAGAGGAAAATCGGTTTGAATGTGGCAAATTATCTTCAAAGTTATGGGTGCAGCAGGATTTAGACACTTAGGTTCATGGTCCCAGTAACTGTGCTCACTGATATCACCACCACAGGTTAAACCGGTGGGGAGTGGTGCAGGACAAAGAGTAAGTTAATTATTAATGTGAAACCGCATTTCCCTAGAACAAAGGAAACTCCGTAACTATACTCAGAAAGACAGTCCTCTTTTAAAATGTTTAAAGAACTCTATAGAGGAGGTGCTTGAAGTCCATTAACACAAGTCAGAGTTCAGAATAATCATTTTGAAAATATTTCTGGATGACTTATATTTAGTTTTTTTTTTAATTAAATGGTTTAGGCTAAATTTACTTCCATGTATTTAAGTCCCTAGGCTTCACCCCTGGTAAACTGGACAGCATTTTCAACAGTCAGCTGGGAGGCTGAGCATGGATTTGTTACTGTTTTAACAAGTTGCCAGTTTGGCCACAGGAAAATGCCAATAGGTGTACACAGGAGTGGCCCCAGGTTTGGAGGGGGCTTTCTCTTTATAAGAAAGAAAACAGCATGCAGGAACCAGGCCTTGGAACCAGGCCTTGGAGGGGCCCTATCCTAAGCCTCATGGTTTCAGAGTAAGCCCACCCCAGGTACGCGCAGGCTTGTTGGAGTCAGCAGTGATGTTAGTGTAAGGCCTCGGAAGACACGTTCAGCCCCACTTCACCTCCGGAAGTTCTGGAGGGGGCCCGCCCCTGGGTCCTGCTGTGGGCATGGCTGGAGGAGTGTGATCAGGGAGGAGGAAATGGACAGTGACCTGGAGAGAGGAGGAATGCGGGGGCAACCCTCTCCTCTTGCCTGCACCCCTGACCTTGAAAATCTCCAGCTCTGCCCTCTAACAGAATACCTGAGCCTATAAGAGTCTGTCTTGCACTGATCCCTAAAATAGAATTTGCCAATTAGGTTTCAATTAAAAAAAAAAAAAAAAAGGCCTCCTGCAGGTCAACAGAGACAAGCAAATCTGATTTGCAGTTTTATCTTTCCTCAGAGCTGAGGGTACTGTATAGGCAGAAGGTATGAGGAATAGCGAGGGCTCCAGGAGGGAGGACTGAGAACAAGATTCCAGAGCCCAGAAGAGGGCCTGCTGTCTGCAGCTCTGGGCTGGGCTCTGGGGTTGCCGGCCGGCCTGCGCACAGCCTGCACTGAGCCCCAGGAAATGGAGGCAGTGTGGGAGCTCAGCTGTCCGTAGGAATACCAAGTGGTGATTTTCACAAAACGTTCTTTGCAAAGCACAATATATCCAAAGCCCTGGATCAGTTTGCAGAAGATGAATATGATTCATCAGAAAGTTGCTCTTCCCCGCCTCTGCCCTGTCAAGACGAAGCTGATGTGCTGGACCAAATGGACAGTACTGGAGAGCATGGCCCAGCCTGCCCGCAGCCCCCGTGTGCACCTCTGCACTTCCCACCAGAAAGCCCCTCCACGCCAAGCTGAAACCCCCTGCGAGAGCAGCCTCGTGGGAAAACACCCTTGTGGCAAAACCACATAGTTGTGCTTGGGAAGATGAGTATAGGGAGTACAGATGTGACCGGCCTTCCAGCCCAGGCCCCAGGCTCTGGGTGTTGCTGAGCTCCCTGGACTGAGATGAAGGCCAAGAGAAAAGTGAGGGTCTCCTTACCACGGACCACTACTTGGCAATGAGAAAGAATGAAATCTTGCCATTGGCAACAATGTGGATGGAACTGGAGGACATTATGCTAAGTGAAATAAGTCCGAGAAAGATATGTTTTCAGTCCTTTGTGGAATTTGAGAAACTTAATAGAAGACCATGGGGGAAGGGAAGGGGAAAAAATAGTTTCAAACAGAGAGGGAGGCAAACCATAAGAGACTTTTAAAGACAGAGACAAACGGAAGGTGATGGGGGCGTGGGGGAGAGGGGAAAGTGGGAGACGGGCATTGAGGAGGGCACTTGTTGGGATGAGCACTGGGTGTTGTACGTAAGCGATGAATCATGGGAAACTACTCCTGAAACCAAGAGCACACTGTATATGCTGTATGTTAGCCAACTTGATAAAAAATTATATTTAGAAGAAGAAAAAAAATGAGGGTCTCCCAGGGGACTGGCTTTCCTTCCTTTTTTTAAATTTGTTTTAATGTTTTTATTTATTTATTTTTGAGAGAGAGAGATAGAGACAGCATGAGCAGGAGAGGGTCAGAGAGAGAGGGAGATACAGAATCTGAAACAGGCTCCAGGCTCTGAGCTAGCTGTCAGCACAGAGCCCAGTGCAGGGCTCAAACCCACAAACCATGAGACCATGACCTGAGCCAAAGGCGGACGCTTAACCAACTGAGCCACCCAGGCACCCCTGGCTTTCCTTCTTTAAAGAGCTCTACTCTTGCCCGGAATCAAGGTCTTTTGCCCTCTAAAGCCTGTGAGTTCATAAGAGACTACAGCTCTTCCTTTTCCTCCTCTGGGCAGGGGGGTACCACTTGTGATTGTAGAAAGACACCCATTATACACACAGGAGCAAATGAAAGAAAAGCCTAAGGAGTCAGAACTTCTGATGAATTCTCTCTCCTCCCTAAAGGCCACGTGGTGCATGGTGTGGGCTGTTCCCTTCCTGGAGGTGGGTGAGTGACAGCAGTCCTGAGTGTCCCCTTGGCAGGAAGTGAGGCACCTCCTTTGCAAACCCATTAGCACAGATTCTACAGTAACTCAGGGGTTCTGAAAAAGAGAAGAGAGGATAATAAGACAAGGAACATTTATTAAGCACCTACTATGTGTCACATGCAGTAGTAGAAAGAGATTTGTAGTCAGGCAAACTCAGCCCCGGGTTTGCCTCACACCGATTCTCCCTCCTTCCCATGGAAGAATGGTTCCTGAAACTCTCTGAGGAGTTACTACACATGCTCAAGTTCAAGGTGTCTGCATGCCATCGAAATCTCTTCTGGATGATCTGAAACCTGCCCCCATGGTCAAGGGAGGGTTTACAGAGGACCAGAGATTCACATTCGATTGGCCAAAAGTGTGCCAAAAGTGTGTTCACACCATTTCCTTTGCCCAGTGAGGGAGGCAAAGGACACGAGGTATAATACGATGTAAGAACGCTGAGGAGAGAAGGAAGTCTCTTGTAAAATGTTGGCATTTTCTTTCACAGATTAAAAATAAAAAGCCACAGAAGCTCAATTAATGGTTCTTGAAGCTGATGGAAAGTTAGCATTGGGGAATTCTAGGGCTTTGTGAACAGTCTGCCCAGACACCGAGGAGCTTCTCTTTCTTTCTTTTTGTAGTAAAATATACAGAACGTACAATTTACCACTTTAACCATTTTTAATCGTATAGTTCAGTGGCAATAAGTACCCTCACATTGTTGTGCAAAGATCACTACCCTCCATCTCCAGGACCCTTCATCTCTCAAACCTGGGACTCTGTCCCCGTGAACACCAGCTCCCTCCCCCACCCTTCCCCCCCCCCCCACAACCGCCCTTCTCTCTACTCTCTGTTTTTACAAAGGTAACTGCCGTAGGTACTACTGTAAGTGGAAACGTAGAATATTTGCCCATTTGTGACCGACTTACTTCACTTAGTGTGACGTCCCCAGGGTTCATCTGTGTCGGAGTGTGTGTTAGGATTTCCTTCCTTTTTATGTCTCAGTAGTGGTCCGTTGTTCATCCCACATTTTGTTCATTCATCCTTTGATGGACTGTTGCTTCTGCCTTTGGGCTGTGGCTCTTGTGAATCAGGCTGCGGTGAACTAGGTCTCCAGGCCACTATGTTTTTAAAACAATAGAGAAAAAGTGGTTTTCAGCGTCTGAAAGACAGCCACTTCAGACTGCTCCAGGTGGTAGAGCCTGTGACTCTATCCGCAGGCTTGTGTCTGCCAACAGGGACCGGGTGCATGGCAGCCTCTGGCTGCATGTAACTCCCTGGGCGGCTGCGGGGGTCAGTACTCTCAGTGGAGGCGTATTTAGATGCCGGGTGTTTGCACTCACCACTTCTGTGCTGGGCGGCTCCGGATGAAACCGGGCGGCTGTGCAGGCTCTCTTCCCTGTCTGACTGAGGTGTCACTAATGGGTCTCTCTCTTTCTCTCTTGATCCTGTCCTTCCCTGCCCCCCCCCCGTACCCCCTTCCCTCCCCACCCTGTGCCCTTCTCATCCCCACCTTCTCTCTGCTGGCTCCCTGCTGCTCTCCAGTGCGACCAAGACCAGTGCATTCAGAGCACCAAATTCGTTTTGCAGGCCGCGGCCACGCCCCTGCTGCAGAGCGAGCCCAGCCTCACCAGCGACGAGCTGCACCTGCCCGGGAAGCCGGGCCTGGGCACACCCTGCGCCAGCCTGACGCTCGGGCAGCCCACGCCGCCCTCCTCCATGCCCAACCTCACCGCCGAGGCCGCGCTCACAGACATCCTGCCCCTGAAAGAGGAGCACGTGGGCCACCAGTTCCTGACACCAGAGGAAGCGCCCTCGCCGCCCCGGATGCTGGCGGGCAGCCCCCTGGCCCACAGCCGCACCATGCACGTCCTGGGTCTGGCCAGCCAGGACTCTCTGCATGAGGACTCCGTGCGCGGCCTGGTGAAGCTCAGCTCCGTGTGACCACAGCCCTGGGGGCTGCAGACGGCAGGAGCTTTCCCGTGACCCAGCTCCACGGTGGCGAGGACAACTCCAGTCCTGGGGCACAGAGACCACTGGCAGAGTAAACGGACCCCCTCCCATGGCAGAGGAGGGCAGGGCTTCAGGGCCCAACTACAGCTTGGCTTTAGTTGAATTTTCTTCCCCAGCCTGACTGCCTTGGTAACAGCAAAAATACAAGAAGTAACTATTTGCAGGCATTTGGAATTTGAGGGGGGTGGGCCTGGGGAGAGAGGAGGCTCTGGGGCCGCAGAGTCTGGGGGGAAAGGGCGATGTTCTGCTGCCTGCTTGCCGCTCTCCTGATGGACGCACGGAAGGTCGAGGACACTTCCGGCCAGACTGAAATTGCACTTACGTGTTATGCTACTAATATCTGAAATAGACCTGCCATTCCATTTGTTAATGAAAAAAAAAAAAAAACCTTAAGGGGAAAAAAAAAAGACCAGCTCTGGATTTGCATGCCACGCTACATCCGTTTGCAGCGGTGTTGGTATTCAAACGGAAGTGCCGCTTGCTTGCTTGCTTTCTTCTAATTTGGTGAGTCTTCAAGTGCTGTTTTATGGGAAGACGTGCGACACACCAAGACTGATGGGACGAACGGCTTCTTCGGCTTCTTCAGCTCCATTATCCAGGGGCCGGTGGCGCCCCGGGCTGCAGAGGGTCGCTGGGGTTTTAGCCTATCCGGTATCAGTTAACCTTCTGTTTAGTAGTTAGATGAGGTATTGTGTTGTACCACGCCTGCCACAGCCTCCACCTCCTTGTGTGACCAAACCTCCTGTGGACAGCCAATAAAATGACGTCCTCTGTTCTTTCGGATCCGCGTACAGTTATCCTTAACAACTTCCGTGACGACGCAGCCATCTGGATGGCCTGTGGAGAGTTTGCTTATATTGAAGTATTCCCTAGCAAGGAATGGTCTCACAAGAGCCAAAAGTAAAATATTTGAATTGGGGTGGTTTTGGGTTTGGTTTTGTTTTGTTTTTTACAGGATGACTTCTCAGGTAAGAGGGTAGCTTTTCTACAGACTTTGCCCCACATTCACAGAATGCCACACAGTGGTTAGTCGATGGCGGGGAGAGGGTGTGCAGGGACGAGGGCCACTGTGGGGCCATCTATGTGTGTTCATGTATCCCCAGGGGTCAGAAAGGGCCACCTGCGGTCCTACTAAGATACCAAAAAAGGAGGAGGAGAAACCGGCTTAAAGTTTGGGCCCAGATCATGCAGATTGTCATTCTTAGCCAGACACTAGTCAGAATGGAATTAACAAAATTACCCCTTCATTCACTTCATTTATCATCCAGAAGGGAGCTGGCCTAGCATCTGGGGAGTAAGTCACTCTGGGAGCAGATGCAGGGGCTCAGCAGGCCCTGTCCTTCCTTCTATCCAGATGATAAATTCAAGTTCAGAATCACAATGGTGCCCCTCACAACCATAGGAAACACAAGATCGTTGATCAGTGGTACAAGATGCCCCAGTGACTTAAATTTATGGAAAAAAGCTATTTCTCCTCAGAAAGAGTTGCCATTGTGTATAAACGAAAAGGAAAGGAGAAAAGAAAAAGAAAAGCACAACCTAAAGTCTTATTTGGAATAAAGCCAATTCTTTGTCGGTGGAAAAATAATTTGTGCTGAAAATAACCACAGAATCCTTGCGTGGTGGTATCTTTGAACCATCTTTATTTCTCGTACTGTATATACGAATAGAGAACAGGAAAGGTAAATTGTATGTAGCCTTTGATAATGTTCTGGACCTCCTAACTACTTGTACTTGGAACTTATAAGGGGGAGAGAGGTCTTCCTTACACAGCCGCACACACACGCGCACGCACGCTCATGGTCATCAACACATAGGAATTCTCTGCATGCACTGCCTGCGAGCAAAAAGTGACAGCCCCACAATGTGCCTTCTGTAACGACCCAAACCCTCTGCTTTTTGCCTCCTTCCTTCCATCTGCTGCCCAGAGACCCTGGGAGACTGTTGGCCCCAGTGAAAAACAAGGATGGGTCAGTCCTCACTCCTGTACCTGTGTGGCTCAATCCATTCCCAGTTGCTTCATCTGAAGGATGAAGACAATGGACTTTAGAGTCTTTCCATTTTTTTTAACTTTGTGTCATTTTAATTTTATGCATAATTCACATTGACTTTTCTTTCGTCACATTTTATTTAAATTCTAGTTAGTTGACATGCAGGCAACATTGGTTTCAGGAGTAGAATTCAGAGGTTCATCACTTACACACAATACCCAGTGCTCATAACAACACGTGCCCTCCTTAATACCCATCACCCATTTAGTCTTTCCATTCCCAACATCGTCTAATTCAGTGGTTGCTGATTTCACATGACTACTCCTTCTTTCCACCTCCTTATGAAAAAATCCAAAAAGTAAGGATCTTTTATTTTTCTTTAATAATCAGTATTTACATAATACTTATTACCAACCTTCCACTCCACCCTCATCCCTGTCCCATGGACATCATTTATCAAAAAGAGGACTGGGAATTTCAGTGAAACAAATCAAGGCTATTCAAGGCTGGTCAGGGTTCAAGAGGGAGATTAACTTGAATCGGCCAATTTGCTAAGACCATTTACTTCTTAAAACCACAAACCAGAGAGCTACTCACAACCCTTCCCTCTGTGGCTTAGAAAAGAATGGAGAGTCTGTAGAATGAACAACTGTGCTCCCAGGAGCCCCCTTCTTCCCCTGGGGTGTACGCATGATCTCAGGAAAATGACTTCTGGTGATGGGTCTACAGTTCCCATTAACTGATAAATATATATTTTTTTAAATGTTGAGTGGTTCTATCTAGCTGTGGCTGAGTAGACCTTGATCTTTCTAAATTCTGTCAGTATGTTATGAGTTGATTGCATGCTGGCTATAAAAATAAGATAAATATTTTACCATGCTATTAAAGTTTGGAACATTATCAAACATAGACACACACATACACACTCATCTTGTTGTTTAAAAATTCATCTGCTCTCATTCTCCCAGGAGTGCTCTGGGGCCTGCTGGCCTCCCAGGCACTCGGAGGCTGAATTTAGCTGGAATGTCCTGGTCCTCAGGAAGGATGTTGGATGGAGCTGATAGCCTGTATCCGAAAGAGCAGGATGACATGTCATTCTGCCTGGGGAGAATCGGCCAGGCATTTCTGCTTATTCCATTTCATCTGTAATTATTTGAGCCTGTGAGAATAATGCCATAACCCCACCCTGTGCCAGCAAAATGCCAGATCCCTGTTCTGGTCCACAGTAGCAGAGAGAGTCTTTCAGAGCTCAGTGCCGCCCCTCCCCCCACCAGTGTATACTGTGGTCTTCCCCTGTTGTGTCTAGGATTACTGACTGGGGTTCAAAACAAGAAGCAAACCCTGTTTCATGAGCCAGGCTCCTACTGGACCTGAATGGGTTTTTGAAAGCCCCCTAAGCTTTTATGCCTTAGGCCTGGGCCTTCCTGTCTGATTCAGCCACAAGAAAAATGAATTTTCTAAAATTGGCAGTAAGTGTCCCTGGCACTGGGGCTTGCAAAGGCATCTGCAGGGCAATTCTGGAACTTGAGCTATTCGGGGACCGCCGTCAGAGGGTGCAGGGGCTTGTGGAGGGTGCCAGCTGACGGGTTCCTCTGCAGGTCTCAGAGCCTCCCTGCTTCTCCAAGCTTCTCAGAGCCATAACTTGGATACCCCCTTCCTGAGCTCAGCCCACAAATCATCCCCTTTACCAGAAACCCAGTGCCCTTCCACCTTGGCTTGTGGTTTTGAGTCAGCTAGAAGGTATCAGGAGTTTGCGTTCATTGTTTAAGGAAAGTGTCCAAGGTTGGTTGTCCTTTCATTCATCCACGTGAATACTGTTTAGCCCATTTGGTTCTTGATCGTGTAAAAGAAGAGAATAAAGGGAACAAATGTCAAATATGCTTTTCTGATTAATGCCTTAAACTGTTCTGAAGCTGAGCCTCAATGAAATCGATGTTTACATTTTTAATTAAGCACCTGTTGAGTTGTGGGAGTCTAGCATATTCGTGTCCAAATGAGAGAGCCTTTCAAATGAATTCTTCTTCCCATGGTCCCATCTGCCTGCCCTGGAGATCTGTGTGTGGCGTTGTATGCTGTTTTCCATGTTACTTGGAAAAAAATACACCTCTCAGTTCCCTTGAAATGCGCCCCCCCTCGTTTCTGTCTTCTATGAATAAGTTACCATTGAAATATTAAATAAGCTGAAGTGCCGTTTTCTTTCAAATAAATGTCAAAGATGCTGACAGTTTTTTGTAACTCAGTAAATCTTCTGTCTAGTTGCCCATTGTACAGTCCTGACAGTATAGCCAACTTGGATTTTCAGATAAGTGGTTAGTACATTGATCTAGCCATTGAAAATAATTGGGAGGCTGAAGATTAGATAGTTTCTGGAGCAAAGGAATTTGCAGCTGCCACAAAACTAGATAAATGGCCTTAACTGGAATTGTTTTTTAAATCTCACAAACCCCAGGAATTATATACAGAATGGATTGGAAAGCAGATGAGCATTTGTGCAATCTGAAGTATTTTCTTCTATCAATTTTTGACTTTCTAAAAGATACTTGGTGATGCTGATGAAGACACGAATGAACAACTCTCTATTTGCCCTAGATATCTTAAGATGGATAGTTAAACCAAGAAACCTTATGGCATATCCAAGGAGACATGTTTTCTGAGTTCTACATGAATGGAGATGGTGTTAGCCTGTAGTTAAAAAGAAAGAAAGAAGAAAAGATTGAAGCCTTGCTTACCATTTGCCCAGGGTGTTCTGTGTTGGTATTTCACAAGAGCCAAACGTTTTGGTGTGAAGGGGGAAGAAAAGGTATGTTAAACTCTTAGTGGATTCAAAACCGTCAGTCTGAACACATATAACACACAACATTGCATGTTTCTGAGATAATTAATGCTTATTTAAGTGCCTTTCATGTTTTAATCAATGTCTTCAGCATTGCTCTTGAAATGAATTAAGAGAGTATTTTCCTCCTTCAATAAAAACTGCTAATGGCGTCAAATGTAAACCTCAGTCTTTATGAGATAGATATTGTCAAGGTCAACAAGGTGTAGAGAAGAATCAGACCAATTTGCATTCAGTGAGTTTGCACTATGTAGACACTCATAAGGAGAACAATGAATTTTCTGGTCACAGTGTCTAGAGTGCTGTCTACGCTCTGATTCTCAACTTTTTTCAATTTACAGATGATGTCACAGCAGTGTAGAACTTTAAACCCCTAATGCACTTGTTCTGTGTTCCACCTTCTAACGTACATGCACACCAGCCTCCAGCCTTGCTGGATGAGATTTATGTTTGGCTACCACTAACGAAGTCCCCAAATAACAATGGCTTAGACAAAGAGATGTCTTTTCTGTCATGCAAAGTAAGTCCAGAGGTAGGCAATCCAGGGTCCTGGAGTGGCCCCATAATGTCATCAATCTCATGACCTCTTTCTCTCTTTCTGTTCCACCATCCTTAGCACTGGCTTTCATCCTCAGGGTCACTTCATGGTTACAAGATAGCTGCTGCATCTCCAGACATCAAAGCCATATTCCACGAAGGAAAGAAAGAGAAAGGGGATGAACCAAATGCATACATGATGCTTAAGTCAGCTCACTTCAAAGAGTCTTTCCAGAAATGTCATCCTGATTTCTCCATGGCTAATGTTGAGTCACATGACCCCTCCTAACTACAAAAGAGGCTGGAACATAGTGTTTTAGCTGGGCATGTTGTTACCCCAAATCATATTGGGGTTCTGTTAGTAAGAAAGGACAAAATGAGTATTTACTAGATAATCGCAATAGATAACTTCACCTCCTCCTTGTTGAAAAGGAGACCCTCCAACTTGAGCTCATCCATTCTCCTCTTCACCTGATAAGCTTTGTTTTCATCCACTTTTCTCTCCCTTTAAAGATAGTTCCTACTTACTGAATTAGACTTGACCCAGGCTCTTCCATGATTTCTCGGATCCAGCTGCTTCTCTCCTCCATCTTCTATTTCTTTCTTTCCTTGGCTGAGTTTTCTAGGTTATCAAACTTTTCTTCTATCAAAACAAAAACAAAAAGATCCTCATCCTTGCCCTTCATCCCCAGCATTCCCTCACAGCACACTCATGAGATGGACCCTCCAAGGTCCAATGGCCCAATCCAGTGGCGTTGGTCTACCTTTTCTTTAACATCTCAGAAGCATCTGGTGTCTTGGCGCTGCATTGATGGGCTGTGTTGGCAGAGAAGGCAAGCTGTTGCTGGATGGCCTCTAAGGCTCCTTCTCATGCAAGCCCTCTGTGTGTTGCCACCATGCTCCCCCCCTGTGGTTCAGTGACACCTCCAGGTGTTGTTCCAGGTGACACCTCCTTGCATTCTGCTTCCTCCTCACGCCTCTGCTTCCTCCTCACACCCTGAAGTGAGGACACATGGCAAGGCTTGGTCCTCTGCCCTTCTCTCTCCTTGCTCTCCTCCCCTCCGGAGACTTTGCCACTCCGCCCCTTCTCCTCTCACCTCCATGGAGGACTCCAGCCTCTCTGTCTCCCATGTCACCTCCCTTCCAGGTGCCAACCCACAACGAACCAGCTGACTGGGGAAAGAAAGAGCTTCAGACAGGATTCTGGCTCTGGCTTGCCTAACACTAGCTTTCTGACCCTTGGGCAGTGGATGGAGCCTCTGAGCCTAGTTTCCTTCCTGGTCTCTGAGGTGCCATGCCTCATCATCACCCCAAACTCAGAATGCCTAAAGTTGAATTCCACATCTTTTCCCCCAAGCCAGCCCTTATTTTAGTTGCTGCTTCCCTAGCTGGGTCCCAGGCTGAAAATTCCAGAGTGGTTCTTGACACTTCATTACTCTCCATATCCAGTCAGGTGTCCAGTCCTGTCTACTGTCGCTTTATAATATCCATCAAATCTGTCCTTCTTTTCTACTTGATTGCTAATTCATTATTTTCCCCATGATGTCATGATGGCTGCCAAGAGGTCTTCTCCCAAACCCTTTGCTATGCCCGTCCATCCCCTGTGACCAGGCAAATTGATCACCCCCAGCCATGCTACGTACATGTCGGTTCCCAGGCATGAGACTGTCAAAGGCTTTTTCTTGCCCATATGCTGCCTGGGCCAACATCAGAGCCTCTATATTCTGGCCCCATCTAGGATTTCCATGCTCCTGTCCCTTTCTTCCTGTGCTTCCCTCTCTGACCGCCTGGTCTCATCTTCTGCAGGACCCACACACTTCCCACCTCCCCATCTGCTCTCTGCTCTTCCTGACTCTCCCCTGAGTCCCTCCTTCCTTTCAAGCCCTTGCTTAAGGACCAACACCTCCATGAGATCCCTGACAGCCTGAGGGATTCCCTTCCTCTGAATCCTTAAATTGGTCTGTCAGGTATGTTCTTAAGTTGAGGTATAATTCACATACCGTAAACTCACCTTTTAAAATGTACAGTTCGGGGTGCCTGGGTAGCTCAGTTGGTTAAGCATCTGAGTTTGGCTCAGGTCATGATCTCATGGTTCGTGGGTTCGAGCCCCACATCAGGTTCTGTGCTGACAGCCAGCTCAGAGCCTGGAGCCTGCTTCAGATCCTGTATCTCCCTCTCTCTCTGACCCTCCCTGCTCATGCTGTCTCTCTCTCTCTCTCTCTCTCTCTCTCAGAAATAAATAAAACATTTAAAAAATAAATGTGCAGTTCAGTGGTTTTGAATATATTCACAAGACTGTACCATCACTGCCACATCCAGAACATTTCCGTCATGCACTTGATACTCTTTCTAGAGAGCCAGTTATTTTCACGTGAATGTACTCTCTCCCCACAAACCATGGGGACAGAACAGGCAGGACAGCTCACTCAGGCACAGGACACTCAAATGCTCAGGAAGGCAGGGGTTCAGGTGAGGAGGATACAGTGACAGTAGTTCAAGAAACAAAGACCCAAACTCCCTAAGGGGACCGCCATCCTGGGACCTAACAACCTCAGGAAAAGCCAATCCCCATCTCCTCTTTTACCCCCTTTTGTGTCCATTGTAAGGAAATGAAGTTATTGAGATGCACGGAGCTGGGGCAATTCAACTCTGCTCCCAAGGTCCAAGAGAAAGTCTGGGCTCCCTCCCCAAGCCCACCTGAGGGGTCTCCTTGATTTCTTACGGTGTGTTTTCTAATTTGAGATAAAATTGGGGTATAAGTCAATCAACTCCTATAATTCCAGTAGAAAAAAGTTAACTTTTTAAGTATATAATTTGTAATCCATAGTAAGACAATTTAGATGATTTGGGGATTGCATGCTTTAAAACTTTTCATTTAGGGGCACCTGGGTGGCTCAGTTGGTTAAGCATCTGACTCTTGATTTCAGCTCACGTCATGATCTCACAGTTCATGAGATTGAGCTCCACGATGGGCTCCATGCTGGGTGTGGAGCCTGCTTAAGATTCTCTTTCTCTCCCTCTGCCCCTTTCCTACTCATGCTCATATGCGCACATTCTCTCTCAAAAAAAAAAAAATTGTTTAATAAAAATCTATTAACCAGTTCCATTAACAAGCATTTTTGGCCACATGACCCAGGGTTAGTCACTGAATAATGTGTATCACTTTCCACATCATAGAAAGTATACACCATATATTCATCTGTTATAATAATTACCTCTGGGTAATAGCCCTTTATTTAGTAAAAGAAGCCTTGAAATAAAACATAAATATTTATATGCTAAGTATTTTGCTAAAATCACATTTTTGCTTAGAAACAGAAACACAGGCAAGTCAATCAAATGAGTGGGCAAACAGTACTATTTTCTCCATTTGACAGAGCAGGAAACATTAAATGACTTATACAGGGCCACACAGAAAATAAGGGTCAAGATATCACCTAGGGCTCTAACTCTCATCTACTAGAATTTGAATGCTAGAAGGGCAGACCCGCTCACCTGAGCTCACTGCTGCCAGCACCTAGCACAGCAATGTGCACATCACAGGGCTGATGCAAACATCAGTACACAGGCTCCGAATAAGCATTAGCCGAGCTGATGAATTAGACGAGATGCCAAATGATAAAGGGGCTGTAGCTACCTTTTGTATCACAAACAAGGCTAACTGTAATGAAGAACTGAGAAATAAATGAGTATATGGCATATACTTTCATATGAAGGTACACTCAAATACATTATAGACTATTATATGTTTGTACCTACTACTTTTCATATAGTAATACATTTTGTATGATTTTTACTAATAGATTATATTCCATCACTTGGCTTGGAATTTGGAATATATTTTCTCATGGAAACAAACATCTTAAATGGTATTTAGAGCCTAGGTCCATCCACAAAATAATCCATAAATTATCTGAAATAATACTAATGACAGCCCTAGGATCTAAATACCCCAAACTTCTCTTAAGTTCTGAGTCCTGAGCCTGGTTCTCTGACTCTTGGAGCCCTGGGACCCCTAGAGAGTAGACTCCCCACTTGCTGCTATTTCTACCTCACTTCCAAATAGCAAATCCATCTTAAGAGACTAATGAAACTCAGATTTCATTAAAACCTCTATGAGGAACAGACAAAACAACTAAAAGAAATCCTCACATTCTGTATTTCCAGAGATTCAGGTAAATAGGTAAATTCTCCTTTGCAATCCATTTAAGGTATCTCTTGAAAAATGACCTTTTCCTTTTTCTTTAGAGCCTTCAGGAATTTCAGCTGAGATGATTTTCTGGCAGAAATTCTAGATGATTCCACAGCTGAATCCACCTTTACCAAACATGGACAACTCACTCAGGCTTGAGAATTTCTTTTTTTGTTAATATCCTAAATCAAAACATGCATTGTACTTTGAGGCGTGTCTAGCTGACATTGACCCTCAAAAATATATATATATATTATCTCGTAAAGCCTTTTAGAAAGGTTTCCTTGACACAGTCAACACTCTGGAAAGGTACAAAGGAGATGACACTATGCAAAGATTCTTTTTTTTGAGAAATCTGGTCAGCAAACATCTGGTGGTGGGCACCTGTGTTGTCTGATTGACATCTAGCCTGAGTATTGAAGTTTAATTTGTTAGGCCAGTCTGGAAGTTGCACTAGAAACACAATCTCTTGGTATAATGAGAACAGATGGATTCAGAGGCCATCAAGGATTAGTCTAAACCCATTGTTCTCATGGACATATCAGACGGGGCTCTCCATGTCCCTAAATAGTAGCTTCAGACCAGCTGTGTTGAGGCCTTAGGAAGGCCCTATGAACTGATGCTCTGTTATCTTACTTAGGGTGCCTTGCCCTCCACAGTCATCTTCCCAAGATCTGGATAAAAATCAACTCTGCAGTAAAATCTATCCAAGAGCATGATAGAAGGTAACTGAAAATGTGAATCTGAGGACCCCTTCGGGAAGCTCCTAACCACCTCGGATACGCCTTTAACACTGGTTTGGAGCTCTCCGCATGCCCCCTCCCCCACCTGTCTTATACAGCGTGCAAACTAGGGATGTCATTGTACAAACCCAGTCACCTCTGGAGGTATCTGCTTCCCTGTGACCTGGCACTTCCTCAGGACCGATGGACTCTGTACATTTTTGAGAAATCATGTGTGAACCTCCAGCCACTATAGCTGATCTACTTTTAAATTCTATATTATCAAAAGGAAGGGGCTGGCAAACACCTCCTTATTGGTTCATTGTCAGGTGGGATCTGTCCTAAGAAGAAGCCCTAAACTCTTTTCTCAGCATCCTTCACCTGCCAGGAGGGAGGCTGAGCCCCTTAGAACAACAGAGCCAACCAGTGCTTTTTCTAAGGAAGGAGCAGATTCTTTCTTTCTTTCTTTCTTTCTTTCTTTCTTTCTTTCTTTCTTTCTTTCTTTCTTTCTTTCTTTCTTTCTTTCTCTCTCTCTCTCTCTCTCTCTCTCTCTCTCTCTCTC